>NC_059132.1:80735474-80968806 GCF_020740605.2 Lemur catta | reverse complement strand
GGGTTCTCGAATTAGCATAAGAATCCTGCCTGGTAGTTGAGATTTCATGGTGGGGTGTAAGAGCGGGGCTTCTGTCAGCCCTGCCTTTGATTTGTTTACCTCCAGAGTTGGAAAGTGCATATTTGCGTGAAATGGGAAAAGTGTGGATCGTGCTTCAGATTTCATCCAGACACTTTGAAATGACCAGTGTGTTGGTAATTATTTGCCATTTCCATGGCGTTTGGCACCCTAATAGTCATGAGGTCGGTCTCTGCATCCTGAAGCCTATGATGCTTTTTGCAGAGAAACTTCTGCTGAGGCCCAGGTAACTTGCTATTTCCCATAGCTGGCACAGGAGCCTTGGAAGATAGGATTGTTTTCAGTATTATTTCACCATTTTTTCACCACTGTTTCAAGAACGGGACCCTTTTCAACCGTTAGCGGAAGAATCCTTCTTTGGAGATGAGATATTTTCTGGCGTGGCAAGTGCAGGGCCTCTGTCAGTCCTGGGTTTGTTGGACTAGCGCCAGACATGAGAAGTGCGACTTTGTGGGACAGGTGAATAGTGCGGATCCTGTTTCAGTCTAAAGACTGAAACAGGATCCGCACTTTTCACCGTTCCTTTCAGAATCATTTGATTCATCAGCTAGGAATGGCGATTGCTTCTCCAGACCAATCGAAGGCTAGGCCAAAGTAACTCGATCTTTCCAAGAGGTGTGTGGCCCAACTTTTGAAAGAACCGCTAAGTGGAGAACTATTTGGTATTTTTCCTAAGCACTTTTCACCTTAATTGTCCTAAGGTTGGTCTCTGCATCCTTAAGCATACCAGAGTTTTCACAGACGAAACAGGCTGAGGCCCATTAATCTTGGCATTTCCAATAGTTGGTCCTAGAGACTACCAAGAAAGTGTTCTTTTAAGTATTATTCTGTTGTGGTTTCAGCATTATTTTCAGAACCCGATCAGGGTTCTTGCATTAGCATAAGTATCCTGCCTGGTAGTTTAGATTTCATGGTGGGGTGTAAGTGCGGGGCTTCTGTCAGCCCTGCCTTTGATATGTTTACCTCGAGAGTTGGAAAGTGCATATTTGGGTGAGATGGGAAAAGTGTGGATCGTGATTCAGATTTCATCCTGACACTTTGAAATGACCAGTGCGTTGGTAATTATTTGCCATTTCCATGGCGTTTGGCACCGTAATAGTCATGAGGTCGGTCTGTGCATCCTGAAGCCTATGATGCTTTTTGCAGAGAAACCTCTGCTGAGGCCCAGGTAACTTGCTGTTTCCCATAGCTGGCACAGGAGCCTTGGAAGATAGGATTGTTTTCAGTATTATTTCACCATTTTTTCACCACTGTTTCAAGAACGGGAGCCCTTTTCAACCGTTAGCGGAAGAATCCTTCTTTGGAGATGAGATATTTTTCTGGGGTGGCAAGTGCAGGGCCTCTGTCAGTCCTGGGTTTGTTGGTCTAGCGCCAGACATGAGAAGTGCGCCTTTGTGGGACAGGTGAATAGTGCGGATCCTGTTTCAGTCTAAAGACTGAAACAGGATCCGCACTTTTCACCGTTCCTTTCAGAATCATTTGATTCATCAGCTAGGAATGGCGATTGCTTCTCCAGACCAATGGAAGGCTAGGCCAAAGTACCTCGATCTTTCCCAGAGGTGTGAGGCCCAACTTTGAAAGAACCGCTAAGTGGAGAACTATTTGGTATTTTTCCTAAGCACTTTTCACCGTAATTGTCCTAAGGTTGGTCTCTGCATCCTTAAGCATACCAGAGTTTTCACAGACGAAACAGGCTGAGGCCCATTAATCTTGGCATTTCCAATAGTTGGTCCTAGAGACTACCAAGAAAGTGTTCTTTTAAGTATTATTCTGTTGTGGTTTCAGCATTATTTTCAGAACCCGAGCAGGGGTTCTTGCATTAGCATAAGAATCCTGCCTGGTAGTTGAGATTTCATGGTGGGGTGTAAGTGCGGGGCTTCTGTCAGCCCTGCCTTTGATTTGTTTACCTCCAGAGTTGGAAAGTGCATATTTGCGTGAGATGGGAAAAGTGTGGATCGTGCTTCAGATTTCATCCTGACACTTTGAAATGATCAGTGTGTTGGTAATTATTTGCCATTTCCATGGCGTTTGGCACCGTAATAGTCATGAGGTCGGTCTCTGCATCCTGAAGCCTATGATGCTTTTTGCAGAGAAACCTCTGCTGAGGCGCAGGTAACTTGCTATTTCCCATAGCTGGCACAGGAGCCTTGGAAGATAGGATTGTTTTCAGTATTATTTCACCATTTTTTCACCACTGTTTCAAGAACGGGAGCCCTTTTCAACCGTTAGCGGAAAAATCCTTCTTTGGAGATGAGATATTTTTCTGGGGTGGCAAGTGCAGGGCCTCTGTCAGTCCTGGGTTTGTTGGACGAGCGCCAGACATGAGAAGTGCGCCTTTGTGGGACAGGTGAATAGTGCGGATCCTGTTTCAGTCTAAAGACTGAAACAGGATCCGCACTTTTCACCGTTCCTTTCAGAATCATTTGATTCATCAGCTAGGAATGCCGATTGCTTCTCCAGACCAATCGAAGGCTACGCCAAAGTAACTCGATCTTTCCAAGAGGTGTGTGGCCCAACTTTTGAAAGAACCGCTAAGTGGAGACCTATTTGGTATTTTTCCGAAGCACTTTTCACCGTAATTGTCCTAACGTTGGTCTCTGCATCCTTAAGCATACCAGAGTTTTCACAGACGAAACAGGCTGAGGCCCAGTAATCTTGGCATTTCCAATAGTTGGTCCTAGAGACTACCAAGAAAATGTTCTTTTAAGTATTATTCTGTTGTGGTTTCAGCATTATTTTCAGAACCCGAGCAGGGTTCTCGCATTAGCATAAGAATCCTGCCTGGTAGTTGAGATTTCATGGTGGGGTGTAAGTGCGGGGCTTCTGTCAGCCCTGCTTTGATTTGTTTACCTCCAGAGTTGGAAAGTGCATATTTGCGTGAAATGGGAAAAGTGTGGATCGTGCTTCAGATTTCATCCAGACATTTTGAAATGACCAGTGTGTTGGTAATTATTTGCCATTTCCATGGCGTTTGGCACCCTAATAGTCATGAGGTCGGTCTCTGCATCCTGAAGCCTATGATGCTTTTTGCAGAGAAACCTCTGCTGAGGCCCAGGTAACTTGCTATTTCCCATACCTGGCACAGGAGCCTTGGAAGATAGGATTGTTTTCAGTATTATTTCACAATTTTTCACCACTGTTTCAAGAACGGGACCCTTTCAACAGTTAGCGGAAGAATCCTTCTTTGGAGATGAGATATTTTTCTGGGGTGGCAAGTGCAGGGCCTCTGTCAGTCCTGGGTTTGTTGGACTAGCGCCAGACATGAGAAGTGCGCCTTTGTGGGACAGGTGAATAGTGCGGATCCTGTTTCAGTCTAAAGACTGAAACAGGATCCGCACTTTTCACCGTTCCTTTCAGAATCATTTGATTCATCAGCTAGGAAAGGCGATTGCTTCTCCAGACCAATCGAAGGCTAGGCCAAAGTAACTCGATCTTTCCAAGAGGTGTGTGGCCCAACTTTTGAAAGAACCGCTAAGTGGAGAACTATTTGGTATTTTTCCTAAGCACTTTTCACCGTAATTGTCCTAAGGTTGGTCTCTGCATCCTTAAGCATACCAGAGTTTTCACAGACGAAACAGGCTGAGGCCCATTAATCTTGGCATTTCCAATAGTTGGTCCGAGAGACTACCAAGAAAGTGTTCTTTTAAGTATTATTCTGTTGTGGTTTCAGCATTATTTTCAGAACCCGAGCAGGGTTCTCGCATTAGCATAAGAATCCTGGTGGTAGTTGAGATTTCATGGTGGGGTGTAAGTGCGGGGCTTCTTTCAGCCCTGCCTTTGATTTGTTTACCTCCAGAGTTGGAAAGTGCATATTTGCGTGAGATGGGAAAAGTGTGGATCGTGCTTCAGATTTCATCCTGACACTTTGAAATGACCAGTGTGTTGGTAATTATTTGCCATTTCCATGGCGTTTGGCACCGTAATAGTCATGAGGTCGGTCTCTGCATCCTGAAGCCTATGATGCTTTTTGCAGAGAAACCTCTGCTGAGGCCCAGGTAACTTGCTATTTCCCATAGCTGGCACAGTAGCCTTGGAAGATAGGATTGTTTTCAGTATTATTTCAGCATTTTTTCACCACTGTTTCAAGAACGGGAGCCCTTTTCAACCGTTAGCGGAAGAATCCTTCATTGGAGATGAGATATTTTTCTGGGGTGGCAAGTGCAGGGCCTCTGTCAGTCCTGGGTTTGTTGGACTAGCTCCAGACATGAGAAGTGCGACTTTGTGGGACAGGTGAATAGTGCGGATCCTGTTTCAGTCTAAAGACTGAAACAGGATCCGCACTTTTCACCGTTCCTTTCAGAATCATTTGATTCATCAGCTAGGAATGGCGATTGCTTCTCCAGACCAATCGAAGGCTAGGCCAAAGTACCTCGATCTTTCCCAGAGGTGTGTGGCCCAACTTTTGGAAGAACCGCTAAGTGGAGAAGTATTTGGTAATTTTCCGAAGCACTTTTCACCGTAATTGTCCTAAGGTTGGTCTCTGCATCCTTAAGCATACGAGAGTTTTCACAGACGAAACAGGCTGAGGCCCAGTAATCTTGGCATTTCCAATAGTTGGTCTTAGAGACTACCAAGAAAGTGTTCTTTTAAGTATTATTCCTTTGTGGTTTCAGCATTATTTTCAGAACCCGAGCAGGGTTCTCGAATTAGCATAAGAATCCTGCCTGGTAGTTGAGATTTCATGGTGGGGTGTAAGAGCGGGGCTTCTGTCAGCCCTGCCTTTGATTTGTTTACCTCCAGAGTTGGAAAGTGCATATTTGCGTGAGATGGGAAAAGTGTGGATCGTGCTTCAGATTTCATCCAGACACTTTGAAATGACCAGTGTGTTGGTAATTATTTGCCATTTCCATGGCGTTTGGCACCCTAATAGTCATGAGGTCGGTCTCTGCATCCTGAAGCCTATGATGCTTTTTGCAGAGAAACTTCTGCTGAGGCCCAGGTAACTTGCTATTTCCCATAGCTGGCACAGGAGCCTTGGAAGATAGGATTGTTTTCAGTATTATTTCACCATTTTTTCACCACTGTTTCAAGAACGGGACCCTTTTCAACCGTTAGCGGAAGAATCCTTCTTTGGAGATGAGATATTTTTCTGGCGTGGCAAGTGCAGGGCCTCTGTCAGTCCTGGGTTTGTTGGACTAGCGCCAGACATGAGAAGTGCGACTTTGTGGGACAGGTGAATAGTGCGGATCCTGTTTCAGTCTAAAGACTGAAACAGGATCCGCACTTTTCACCGTTCCTTTCAGAATCATTTGATTCATCAGCTAGGAATGGCGATTGCTTCTCCAGACCAATCGAAGGCTAGGCCAAAGTAACTCGATCTTTCCAAGAGGTGTGTGGCCCAACTTTTGAAAGAACCGCTAAGTGGAGAACTATTTGGTATTTTTCCTAAGCACTTTTCACCTTAATTGTCCTAAGGTTGGTCTCTGCATCCTTAAGCATACCAGAGTTTTCACAGACGAAACAGGCTGAGGCCCATTAATCTTGGCATTTCCAATAGTTGGTCCTAGAGACTACCAAGAAAGTGTTCTTTTAAGTATTATTCTGTTGTGGTTTCAGCATTATTTTCAGAACCCGAGCAGGGTTCTTGCATTAGCATAAGTATCCTGCCTGGTAGTTGAGATTTCATGGTGGGGTGTAAGTGCGGGGCTTCTGTCAGCCCTGCCTTTGATATGTTTACCTCGAGAGTTGGAAAGTGCATATTTGGGTGAGATGGGAAAAGTGTGGATCGTGATTCAGATTTCATCCTGACACTTTGAAATGACCAGTGCGTTGGTAATTATTTGCCATTTCCATGGCGTTTGGCACCGTAATAGTCATGAGGTCGGTCTGTGCATCCTGAAGCCTATGATGCTTTTTGCAGAGAAACCTCTGCTGAGGCCCAGGTAACTTGCTGTTTCCCATAGCTGGCACAGGAGCCTTGGAAGATAGGATTGTTTTCAGTATTATTTCACCATTTTTTCACCACTGTTTCAAGAACGGGAGCCCTTTTCAACCGTTAGCGGAAGAATCCTTCTTTGGAGATGAGATATTTTTCTGGGGTGGCAAGTGCAGGGCCTCTGTCAGTCCTGGGTTTGTTGGTCTAGCGCCAGACATGAGAAGTGCGCCTTTGTGGGACAGGTGAATAGTGCGGATCCTGTTTCAGTCTAAAGACTGAAACAGGATCCGCACTTTTCACCGTTCCTTTCAGAATCATTTGATTCATCAGCTAGGAATGGCGATTGCTTCTCCAGACCAATGGAAGGCTAGGCCAAAGTACCTCGATCTTTCCCAGAGGTGTGTGGCCCAACTTTGAAAGAACCGCTAAGTGGAGAACTATTTGGTATTTTTCCTAAGCACTTTTCACCGTAATTGTCCTAAGGTTGGTCTCTGCATCCTTAAGCATACCAGAGTTTTCACAGACGAAACAGGCTGAGGCCCATTAATCTTGGCATTTCCAATAGTTGGTCCTAGAGACTACCAAGAAAGTGTTCTTTTAAGTATTATTCTGTTGTGGTTTCAGCATTATTTTCAGAACCCGAGCAGGGTTCTTGCATTAGCATAAGAATCCTGCCTGGTAGTTGAGATTTCATGGTGGGGTGTAAGTGCGGGGCTTCTGTCAGCCCTGCCTTTGATTTGTTTACCTCCAGAGTTGGAAAGTGCATATTTGCGTGAGATGGGAAAAGTGTGGATCGTGATTCAGATTTCATCCTGACACTTTGAAATGATCAGTGTGTTGGTAATTATTTGCCATTTCCATGGCGTTTGGCCCCGTAATAGTCATGAGGTCGGTCTCTGCATCCTGAAGCCTATGATGCTTTTTGCAGAGAAACCTCTGCTGAGGCCCAGGTAACTTGCTATTTCCCATAGCTGGCACAGGAGCCTTGGAAGATAGGATTGTTTTCAGTATTATTTCACCATTTTTTCACCACTGTTTCAAGAACGGGAGCCCTTTTCAACCGTTAGCGGAAAAATCCTTCTTTGGAGATGAGATATTTTTCTGGGGTGGCAAGTGCAGGGCCTCTGTCAGTCCTGGGTTTGTTGGACGAGCGCCAGACATGAGAAGTGCGCCTTTGTGGGACAGGTGAATAGTGCGGATCCTGTTTCAGTCTAAAGACTGAAACAGGATCCGCACTTTTCACCGTTCCTTTCAGAATCATTTGATTCATCAGCTAGGAATGCCGATTGCTTCTCCAGACCAATCGAAGGCTACGCCAAAGTAACTCGATCTTTCCAAGAGGTGTGTGGCCCAACTTTTGAAAGAACCGCTAAGTGGAGACCTATTTGGTATTTTTCCGAAGCACTTTTCACCGTAATTGTCCTAACGTTGGTCTCTGCATCCTTAAGCATACCAGAGTTTTCACAGACGAAACAGGCTGAGGCCCAGTAATCTTGGCATTTCCAATAGTTGGTCCTAGAGACTACCAAGAAAATGTTCTTTTAAGTATTATTCTGTTGTGGTTTCAGCATTATTTTCAGAACCCGAGCAGGGTTCTCGCATTAGCATAAGAATCCTGCCTGGTAGTTGAGATTTCATGGTGGGGTGTAAGTGCGGGGCTTCTGTCAGCCCTGCTTTGATTTGTTTACCTCCAGAGTTGGAAAGTGCATATTTGCGTGAAATGGGAAAAGTGTGGATCGTGCTTCAGATTTCATCCAGACATTTTGAAATGACCAGTGTGTTGGTAATTATTTGCCATTTCCATGGCGTTTGGCACCCTAATAGTCATGAGGTCGGTCTGTGCATCCTGAAGCCTATGATGCTTTTTGCAGAGAAACCTCTGCTGAGGCCCAGGTAACTTGCTATTTCCCATACCTGGCACAGGAGCCTTGGAAGACAGGATTGTTTTCAGTATTATTTCACAATTTTTCACCACTGTTTCAAGAACGGGACCCTTTCAACAGTTAGCGGAAGAATCCTTCTTTGGAGATGAGATATTTTTCTGGGGTGGCAAGTGCAGGGCCTCTGTCAGTCCTGGGTTTGTTGGACTAGCGCCAGACATGAGAAGTGCGCCTTTGTGGGACAGGTGAATAGTGCGGATCCTGTTTCAGTCTAAAGACTGAAACAGGATCCGCACTTTTCACCGTTCCTTTCAGAATCATTTGATTCATCAGCTAGGAAAGGCGATTGCTTCTCCAGACCAATCGAAGGCTAGGCCAAAGTAACTCGATCTTTCCAAGAGGTGTGTGGCCCAACTTTTGAAAGAACCGCTAAGTGGAGAACTATTTGGTATTTTTCCTAAGCACTTTTCACCGTAATTGTCCTAAGGTTGGTCTCTGCATCCTTAAGCATACCAGAGTTTTCACAGACGAAACAGGCTGAGGCCCATTAATCTTGGCATTTCCAATAGTTGGTCCGAGAGACTACCAAGAAAGTGTTCTTTTAAGTATTATTCTGTTGTGGTTTCAGCATTATTTTCAGAACCCGAGCAGGGTTCTCGCATTAGCATAAGAATCCTGGTGGTAGTTGAGATTTCATGGTGGGGTGTAAGTGCGGGGCTTCTTTCAGCCCTGCCTTTGATTTGTTTACCTCCAGAGTTGGAAAGTGCATATTTGCGTGAGATGGGAAAAGTGTGGATCGTGCTTCAGATTTCATCCTGACACTTTGAAATGACCAGTGTGTTGGTAATTATTTGCCATTTCCATGGCGTTTGGCACCGTAATAGTCATGAGGTCGGTCTCTGCATCCTGAAGCCTATGATGCTTTTTGCAGAGAAACCTCTGCTGAGGCCCAGGTAACTTGCTATTTCCCATAGCTGGCACAGTAGCCTTGGAAGATAGGATTGTTTTCAGTATTATTTCAGCATTTTTTCACCACTGTTTCAAGAACGGGAGCCCTTTTCAACCGTTAGCGGAAGAATCCTTCATTGGAGATGAGATATTTTTCTGGGGTGGCAAGTGCAGGGCCTCTGTCAGTCCTGGGTTTGTTGGACTAGCTCCAGACATGAGAAGTGCGACTTTGTGGGACAGGTGAATAGTGCGGATCCTGTTTCAGTCTAAAGACTGAAACAGGATCCGCACTTTTCACCGTTCCTTTCAGAATCATTTGATTCATCAGCTAGGAATGGCGATTGCTTCTCCAGACCAATCGAAGGCTAGGCCAAAGTACCTCGATCTTTCCCAGAGGTGTGTGGCCCAACTTTTGGAAGAACCGCTAAGTGGAGAAGTATTTGGTAATTTTCCGAAGCACTTTTCACCGTAATTGTCCTAAGGTTGGTCTCTGCATCCTTAAGCATACGAGAGTTTTCACAGACGAAACAGGCTGAGGCCCAGTAATCTTGGCATTTCCAATAGTTGGTCTTAGAGACTACCAAGAAAGTGTTCTTTTAAGTATTATTCCTTTGTGGTTTCAGCATTATTTTCAGAACCCGAGCAGGGTTCTCGAATTAGCATAAGAATCCTGCCTGGTAGTTGAGATTTCATGGTGGGGTGTAAGAGCGGGGCTTCTGTCAGCCCTGCCTTTGATTTGTTTACCTCCAGAGTTGGAAAGTGCATATTTGCGTGAGATGGGAAAAGTGTGGATCGTGCTTCAGATTTCATCCAGACACTTTGAAATGACCAGTGTGTTGGTAATTATTTGCCATTTCCATGGCGTTTGGCACCCTAATAGTCATGAGGTCGGTCTCTGCATCCTGAAGCCTATGATGCTTTTTGCAGAGAAACTTCTGCTGAGGCCCAGGTAACTTGCTATTTCCCATAGCTGGCACAGGAGCCTTGGAAGATAGGATTGTTTTCAGTATTATTTCACCATTTTTTCACCACTGTTTCAAGAACGGGACCCTTTTCAACCGTTAGCGGAAGAATCCTTCTTTGGAGATGAGATATTTTTCTGGCGTGGCAAGTGCAGGGCCTCTGTCAGTCCTGGGTTTGTTGGACTAGCGCCAGACATGAGAAGTGCGACTTTGTGGGACAGGTGAATAGTGCGGATCCTGTTTCAGTCTAAAGACTGAAACAGGATCCGCACTTTTCACCGTTCCTTTCAGAATCATTTGATTCATCAGCTAGGAATGGCGATTGCTTCTCCAGACCAATCGAAGGCTAGGCCAAAGTAACTCGATCTTTCCAAGAGGTGTGTGGCCCAACTTTTGAAAGAACCGCTAAGTGGAGAACTATTTGGTATTTTTCCTAAGCACTTTTCACCTTAATTGTCCTAAGGTTGGTCTCTGCATCCTTAAGCATACCAGAGTTTTCACAGACGAAACAGGCTGAGGCCCATTAATCTTGGCATTTCCAATAGTTGGTCCTAGAGACTACCAAGAAAGTGTTCTTTTAAGTATTATTCTGTTGTGGTTTCAGCATTATTTTCAGAACCCGAGCAGGGTTCTTGCATTAGCATAAGTATCCTGCCTGGTAGTTGAGATTTCATGGTGGGGTGTAAGTGCGGGGCTTCTGTCAGCCCTGCCTTTGATATGTTTACCTCGAGAGTTGGAAAGTGCATATTTGGGTGAGATGGGAAAAGTGTGGATCGTGATTCAGATTTCATCCTGACACTTTGAAATGACCAGTGCGTTGGTAATTATTTGCCATTTCCATGGCGTTTGGCACCGTAATAGTCATGAGGTCGGTCTGTGCATCCTGAAGCCTATGATGCTTTTTGCAGAGAAACCTCTGCTGAGGCCCAGGTAACTTGCTGTTTCCCATAGCTGGCACAGGAGCCTTGGAAGATAGGATTGTTTTCAGTATTATTTCACCATTTTTTCACCACTGTTTCAAGAACGGGAGCCCTTTTCAACCGTTAGCGGAAGAATCCTTCTTTGGAGATGAGATATTTTTCTGGGGTGGCAAGTGCAGGGCCTCTGTCAGTCCTGGGTTTGTTGGTCTAGCGCCAGACATGAGAAGTGCGCCTTTGTGGGACAGGTGAATAGTGCGGATCCTGTTTCAGTCTAAAGACTGAAACAGGATCCGCACTTTTCACCGTTCCTTTCAGAATCATTTGATTCATCAGCTAGGAATGGCGATTGCTTCTCCAGACCAATGGAAGGCTAGGCCAAAGTACCTCGATCTTTCCCAGAGGTGTGTGGCCCAACTTTGAAAGAACCGCTAAGTGGAGAACTATTTGGTATTTTTCCTAAGCACTTTTCACCGTAATTGTCCTAAGGTTGGTCTCTGCATCCTTAAGCATACCAGAGTTTTCACAGACGAAACAGGCTGAGGCCCATTAATCTTGGCATTTCCAATAGTTGGTCCTAGAGACTACCAAGAAAGTGTTCTTTTAAGTATTATTCTGTTGTGGTTTCAGCATTATTTTCAGAACCCGAGCAGGGTTCTTGCATTAGCATAAGAATCCTGCCTGGTAGTTGAGATTTCATGGTGGGGTGTAAGTGCGGGGCTTCTGTCAGCCCTGCCTTTGATTTGTTTACCTCCAGAGTTGGAAAGTGCATATTTGCGTGAGATGGGAAAAGTGTGGATCGTGATTCAGATTTCATCCTGACACTTTGAAATGATCAGTGTGTTGGTAATTATTTGCCATTTCCATGGCGTTTGGCCCCGTAATAGTCATGAGGTCGGTCTCTGCATCCTGAAGCCTATGATGCTTTTTGCAGAGAAACCTCTGCTGAGGCCCAGGTAACTTGCTATTTCCCATAGCTGGCACAGGAGCCTTGGAAGATAGGATTGTTTTCAGTATTATTTCACCATTTTTTCACCACTGTTTCAAGAACGGGAGCCCTTTTCAACCGTTAGCGGAAAAATCCTTCTTTGGAGATGAGATATTTTTCTGGGGTGGCAAGTGCAGGGCCTCTGTCAGTCCTGGGTTTGTTGGACGAGCGCCAGACATGAGAAGTGCGCCTTTGTGGGACAGGTGAATAGTGCGGATCCTGTTTCAGTCTAAAGACTGAAACAGGATCCGCACTTTTCACCGTTCCTTTCAGAATCATTTGATTCATCAGCTAGGAATGCCGATTGCTTCTCCAGACCAATCGAAGGCTACGCCAAAGTAACTCGATCTTTCCAAGAGGTGTGTGGCCCAACTTTTGAAAGAACCGCTAAGTGGAGACCTATTTGGTATTTTTCCGAAGCACTTTTCACCGTAATTGTCCTAACGTTGGTCTCTGCATCCTTAAGCATACCAGAGTTTTCACAGACGAAACAGGCTGAGGCCCAGTAATCTTGGCATTTCCAATAGTTGGTCCTAGAGACTACCAAGAAAATGTTCTTTTAAGTATTATTCTGTTGTGGTTTCAGCATTATTTTCAGAACCCGAGCAGGGTTCTCGCATTAGCATAAGAATCCTGCCTGGTAGTTGAGATTTCATGGTGGGGTGTAAGTGCGGGGCTTCTGTCAGCCCTGCTTTGATTTGTTTACCTCCAGAGTTGGAAAGTGCATATTTGCGTGAAATGGGAAAAGTGTGGATCGTGCTTCAGATTTCATCCAGACATTTTGAAATGACCAGTGTGTTGGTAATTATTTGCCATTTCCATGGCGTTTGGCACCCTAATAGTCATGAGGTCGGTCTGTGCATCCTGAAGCCTATGATGCTTTTTGCAGAGAAACCTCTGCTGAGGCCCAGGTAACTTGCTATTTCCCATACCTGGCACAGGAGCCTTGGAAGACAGGATTGTTTTCAGTATTATTTCACAATTTTTCACCACTGTTTCAAGAACGGGACCCTTTCAACAGTTAGCGGAAGAATCCTTCTTTGGAGATGAGATATTTTTCTGGGGTGGCAAGTGCAGGGCCTCTGTCAGTCCTGGGTTTGTTGGACTAGCGCCAGACATGAGAAGTGCGCCTTTGTGGGACAGGTGAATAGTGCGGATCCTGTTTCAGTCTAAAGACTGAAACAGGATCCGCACTTTTCACCGTTCCTTTCAGAATCATTTGATTCATCAGCTAGGAAAGGCGATTGCTTCTCCAGACCAATCGAAGGCTAGGCCAAAGTAACTCGATCTTTCCAAGAGGTGTGTGGCCCAACTTTTGAAAGAACCGCTAAGTGGAGAACTATTTGGTATTTTTCCTAAGCACTTTTCACCGTAATTGTCCTAAGGTTGGTCTCTGCATCCTTAAGCATACCAGAGTTTTCACAGACGAAACAGGCTGAGGCCCATTAATCTTGGCATTTCCAATAGTTGGTCCGAGAGACTACCAAGAAAGTGTTCTTTTAAGTATTATTCTGTTGTGGTTTCAGCATTATTTTCAGAACCCGAGCAGGGTTCTCGCATTAGCATAAGAATCCTGGTGGTAGTTGAGATTTCATGGTGGGGTGTAAGTGCGGGGCTTCTTTCAGCCCTGCCTTTGATTTGTTTACCTCCAGAGTTGGAAAGTGCATATTTGCGTGAGATGGGAAAAGTGTGGATCGTGCTTCAGATTTCATCCTGACACTTTGAAATGACCAGTGTGTTGGTAATTATTTGCCATTTCCATGGCGTTTGGCACCGTAATAGTCATGAGGTCGGTCTCTGCATCCTGAAGCCTATGATGCTTTTTGCAGAGAAACCTCTGCTGAGGCCCAGGTAACTTGCTATTTCCCATAGCTGGCACAGTAGCCTTGGAAGATAGGATTGTTTTCAGTATTATTTCAGCATTTTTTCACCACTGTTTCAAGAACGGGAGCCCTTTTCAACCGTTAGCGGAAGAATCCTTCATTGGAGATGAGATATTTTTCTGGGGTGGCAAGTGCAGGGCCTCTGTCAGTCCTGGGTTTGTTGGACTAGCTCCAGACATGAGAAGTGCGACTTTGTGGGACAGGTGAATAGTGCGGATCCTGTTTCAGTCTAAAGACTGAAACAGGATCCGCACTTTTCACCGTTCCTTTCAGAATCATTTGATTCATCAGCTAGGAATGGCGATTGCTTCTCCAGACCAATCGAAGGCTAGGCCAAAGTACCTCGATCTTTCCCAGAGGTGTGTGGCCCAACTTTTGGAAGAACCGCTAAGTGGAGAAGTATTTGGTAATTTTCCGAAGCACTTTTCACCGTAATTGTCCTAAGGTTGGTCTCTGCATCCTTAAGCATACGAGAGTTTTCACAGACGAAACAGGCTGAGGCCCAGTAATCTTGGCATTTCCAATAGTTGGTCTTAGAGACTACCAAGAAAGTGTTCTTTTAAGTATTATTCCTTTGTGGTTTCAGCATTATTTTCAGAACCCGAGCAGGGTTCTCGAATTAGCATAAGAATCCTGCCTGGTAGTTGAGATTTCATGGTGGGGTGTAAGAGCGGGGCTTCTGTCAGCCCTGCCTTTGATTTGTTTACCTCCAGAGTTGGAAAGTGCATATTTGCGTGAGATGGGAAAAGTGTGGATCGTGCTTCAGATTTCATCCAGACACTTTGAAATGACCAGTGTGTTGGTAATTATTTGCCATTTCCATGGCGTTTGGCACCCTAATAGTCATGAGGTCGGTCTCTGCATCCTGAAGCCTATGATGCTTTTTGCAGAGAAACTTCTGCTGAGGCCCAGGTAACTTGCTATTTCCCATAGCTGGCACAGGAGCCTTGGAAGATAGGATTGTTTTCAGTATTATTTCACCATTTTTTCACCACTGTTTCAAGAACGGGACCCTTTTCAACCGTTAGCGGAAGAATCCTTCTTTGGAGATGAGATATTTTTCTGGCGTGGCAAGTGCAGGGCCTCTGTCAGTCCTGGGTTTGTTGGACTAGCGCCAGACATGAGAAGTGCGACTTTGTGGGACAGGTGAATAGTGCGGATCCTGTTTCAGTCTAAAGACTGAAACAGGATCCGCACTTTTCACCGTTCCTTTCAGAATCATTTGATTCATCAGCTAGGAATGGCGATTGCTTCTCCAGACCAATCGAAGGCTAGGCCAAAGTAACTCGATCTTTCCAAGAGGTGTGTGGCCCAACTTTTGAAAGAACCGCTAAGTGGAGAACTATTTGGTATTTTTCCTAAGCACTTTTCACCTTAATTGTCCTAAGGTTGGTCTCTGCATCCTTAAGCATACCAGAGTTTTCACAGACGAAACAGGCTGAGGCCCATTAATCTTGGCATTTCCAATAGTTGGTCCTAGAGACTACCAAGAAAGTGTTCTTTTAAGTATTATTCTGTTGTGGTTTCAGCATTATTTTCAGAACCCGAGCAGGGTTCTTGCATTAGCATAAGTATCCTGCCTGGTAGTTGAGATTTCATGGTGGGGTGTAAGTGCGGGGCTTCTGTCAGCCCTGCCTTTGATATGTTTACCTCGAGAGTTGGAAAGTGCATATTTGGGTGAGATGGGAAAAGTGTGGATCGTGATTCAGATTTCATCCTGACACTTTGAAATGACCAGTGCGTTGGTAATTATTTGCCATTTCCATGGCGTTTGGCACCGTAATAGTCATGAGGTCGGTCTGTGCATCCTGAAGCCTATGATGCTTTTTGCAGAGAAACCTCTGCTGAGGCCCAGGTAACTTGCTGTTTCCCATAGCTGGCACAGGAGCCTTGGAAGATAGGATTGTTTTCAGTATTATTTCACCATTTTTTCACCACTGTTTCAAGAACGGGAGCCCTTTTCAACCGTTAGCGGAAGAATCCTTCTTTGGAGATGAGATATTTTTCTGGGGTGGCAAGTGCAGGGCCTCTGTCAGTCCTGGGTTTGTTGGTCTAGCGCCAGACATGAGAAGTGCGCCTTTGTGGGACAGGTGAATAGTGCGGATCCTGTTTCAGTCTAAAGACTGAAACAGGATCCGCACTTTTCACCGTTCCTTTCAGAATCATTTGATTCATCAGCTAGGAATGGCGATTGCTTCTCCAGACCAATGGAAGGCTAGGCCAAAGTACCTCGATCTTTCCCAGAGGTGTGTGGCCCAACTTTGAAAGAACCGCTAAGTGGAGAACTATTTGGTATTTTTCCTAAGCACTTTTCACCGTAATTGTCCTAAGGTTGGTCTCTGCATCCTTAAGCATACCAGAGTTTTCACAGACGAAACAGGCTGAGGCCCATTAATCTTGGCATTTCCAATAGTTGGTCCTAGAGACTACCAAGAAAGTGTTCTTTTAAGTATTATTCTGTTGTGGTTTCAGCATTATTTTCAGAACCCGAGCAGGGTTCTTGCATTAGCATAAGAATCCTGCCTGGTAGTTGAGATTTCATGGTGGGGTGTAAGTGCGGGGCTTCTGTCAGCCCTGCCTTTGATTTGTTTACCTCCAGAGTTGGAAAGTGCATATTTGCGTGAGATGGGAAAAGTGTGGATCGTGCTTCAGATTTCATCCTGACACTTTGAAATGACCAGTGTGTTGGTAATTATTTGCCATTTCCATGGCGTTTGGCACCGTAATAGTCATGAGGTCGGTCTCTGCATCCTGAAGCCTATGATGCTTTTTGCAGAGAAACCTCTGCTGAGGCGCAGGTAACTTGCTATTTCCCATAGCTGGCACAGGAGCCTTGGAAGATAGGATTGTTTTCAGTATTATTTCACCATTTTTTCACCACTGTTTCAAGAACGGGAGCCCTTTTCAACCGTTAGCGGAAAAATCCTTCTTTGGAGATGAGATATTTTTCTGGGGTGGCAAGTGCAGGGCCTCTGTCAGTCCTGGGTTTGTTGGACGAGCGCCAGACATGAGAAGTGCGCCTTTGTGGGACAGGTGAATAGTGCGGATCCTGTTTCAGTCTAAAGACTGAAACAGGATCCGCACTTTTCACCGTTCCTTTCAGAATCATTTGATTCATCAGCTAGGAATGCCGATTGCTTCTCCAGACCAATCGAAGGCTACGCCAAAGTAACTCGATCTTTCCAAGAGGTGTGTGGCCCAACTTTTGAAAGAACCGCTAAGTGGAGACCTATTTGGTATTTTTCCGAAGCACTTTTCACCGTAATTGTCCTAACGTTGGTCTCTGCATCCTTAAGCATACCAGAGTTTTCACAGACGAAACAGGCTGAGGCCCAGTAATCTTGGCATTTCCAATAGTTGGTCCTAGAGACTACCAAGAAAATGTTCTTTTAAGTATTATTCTGTTGTGGTTTCAGCATTATTTTCAGAACCCGAGCAGGGTTCTCGCATTAGCATAAGAATCCTGCCTGGTAGTTGAGATTTCATGGTGGGGTGTAAGTGCGGGGCTTCTGTCAGCCCTGCTTTGATTTGTTTACCTCCAGAGTTGGAAAGTGCATATTTGCGTGAAATGGGAAAAGTGTGGATCGTGCTTCAGATTTCATCCAGACATTTTGAAATGACCAGTGTGTTGGTAATTATTTGCCATTTCCATGGCGTTTGGCACCCTAATAGTCATGAGGTCGGTCTCTGCATCCTGAAGCCTATGATGCTTTTTGCAGAGAAACCTCTGCTGAGGCCCAGGTAACTTGCTATTTCCCATAGCTGGCACAGGAGCCTTGGAAGATAGGATTGTTTTCAGTATTATTTCACAATTTTTCACCACTGTTTCAAGAACGGGACCCTTTCAACAGTTAGCGGAAGAATCCTTCTTTGGAGATGAGATATTTTTCTGGGGTGGCAAGTGCAGGGCCTCTGTCAGTCCTGGGTTTGTTGGACTAGCGCCAGACATGAGAAGTGCGCCTTTGTGGGACAGGTGAATAGTGCGGATCCTGTTTCAGTCTAAAGACTGAAACAGGATCCGCACTTTTCACCGTTCCTTTCAGAATCATTTGATTCATCAGCTAGGAAAGGCGATTGCTTCTCCAGACCAATCGAAGGCTAGGCCAAAGTAACTCGATCTTTCCAAGAGGTGTGTGGCCCAACTTTTGAAAGAACCGCTAAGTGGAGAACTATTTGGTATTTTTCCTAAGCACTTTTCACCGTAATTGTCCTAAGGTTGGTCTCTGCATCCTTAAGCATACCAGAGTTTTCACAGACGAAACAGGCTGAGGCCCATTAATCTTGGCATTTCCAATAGTTGGTCCGAGAGACTACCAAGAAAGTGTTCTTTTAAGTATTATTCTGTTGTGGTTTCAGCATTATTTTCAGAACCCGAGCAGGGTTCTCGCATTAGCATAAGAATCCTGGTGGTAGTTGAGATTTCATGGTGGGGTGTAAGTGCGGGGCTTCTTTCAGCCCTGCCTTTGATTTGTTTACCTCCAGAGTTGGAAAGTGCATATTTGCGTGAGATGGGAAAAGTGTGGATCGTGCTTCAGATTTCATCCTGACACTTTGAAATGACCAGTGTGTTGGTAATTATTTGCCATTTCCATGGCGTTTGGCACCGTAATAGTCATGAGGTCGGTCTCTGCATCCTGAAGCCTATGATGCTTTTTGCAGAGAAACCTCTGCTGAGGCCCAGGTAACTTGCTATTTCCCATAGCTGGCACAGTAGCCTTGGAAGATAGGATTGTTTTCAGTATTATTTCAGCATTTTTTCACCACTGTTTCAAGAACGGGAGCCCTTTTCAACCGTTAGCGGAAGAATCCTTCATTGGAGATGAGATATTTTTCTGGGGTGGCAAGTGCAGGGCCTCTGTCAGTCCTGGGTTTGTTGGACTAGCTCCAGACATGAGAAGTGCGACTTTGTGGGACAGGTGAATAGTGCGGATCCTGTTTCAGTCTAAAGACTGAAACAGGATCCGCACTTTTCACCGTTCCTTTCAGAATCATTTGATTCATCAGCTAGGAATGGCGATTGCTTCTCCAGACCAATCGAAGGCTAGGCCAAAGTACCTCGATCTTTCCCAGAGGTGTGTGGCCCAACTTTTGGAAGAACCGCTAAGTGGAGAAGTATTTGGTAATTTTCCGAAGCACTTTTCACCGTAATTGTCCTAAGGTTGGTCTCTGCATCCTTAAGCATACGAGAGTTTTCACAGACGAAACAGGCTGAGGCCCAGTAATCTTGGCATTTCCAATAGTTGGTCTTAGAGACTACCAAGAAAGTGTTCTTTTAAGTATTATTCCTTTGTGGTTTCAGCATTATTTTCAGAACCCGAGCAGGGTTCTCGAATTAGCATAAGAATCCTGCCTGGTAGTTGAGATTTCATGGTGGGGTGTAAGAGCGGGGCTTCTGTCAGCCCTGCCTTTGATTTGTTTACCTCCAGAGTTGGAAAGTGCATATTTGCGTGAAATGGGAAAAGTGTGGATCGTGCTTCAGATTTCATCCAGACACTTTGAAATGACCAGTGTGTTGGTAATTATTTGCCATTTCCATGGCGTTTGGCACCCTAATAGTCATGAGGTCGGTCTCTGCATCCTGAAGCCTATGATGCTTTTTGCAGAGAAACTTCTGCTGAGGCCCAGGTAACTTGCTATTTCCCATAGCTGGCACAGGAGCCTTGGAAGATAGGATTGTTTTCAGTATTATTTCACCATTTTTTCACCACTGTTTCAAGAACGGGACCCTTTTCAACCGTTAGCGGAAGAATCCTTCTTTGGAGATGAGATATTTTTCTGGCGTGGCAAGTGCAGGGCCTCTGTCAGTCCTGGGTTTGTTGGACTAGCGCCAGACATGAGAAGTGCGACTTTGTGGGACAGGTGAATAGTGCGGATCCTGTTTCAGTCTAAAGACTGAAACAGGATCCGCACTTTTCACCGTTCCTTTCAGAATCATTTGATTCATCAGCTAGGAATGGCGA
Source organism: Lemur catta (assembly GCF_020740605.2). Taxonomy (NCBI): domain Eukaryota; kingdom Metazoa; phylum Chordata; class Mammalia; order Primates; family Lemuridae; genus Lemur; species Lemur catta. The sequence goes on along the minus strand of NC_059132.1, from coordinate 80,949,315 downwards.
TTGCTTCTCCAGACCAATCGAAGGCTAGGCCAAAGTAACTCGATCTTTCCAAGAGGTGTGTGGCCCAACTTTTGAAAGAACCGCTAAGTGGAGAACTATTTGGTATTTTTCCTAAGCACTTTTCACCTTAATTGTCCTAAGGTTGGTCTCTGCATCCTTAAGCATACCAGAGTTTTCACAGACGAAACAGGCTGAGGCCCATTAATCTTGGCATTTCCAATAGTTGGTCCTAGAGACTACCAAGAAAGTGTTCTTTTAAGTATTATTCTGTTGTGGTTTCAGCATTATTTTCAGAACCCGAGCAGGGTTCTTGCATTAGCATAAGTATCCTGCCTGGTAGTTGAGATTTCATGGTGGGGTGTAAGTGCGGGGCTTCTGTCAGCCCTGCCTTTGATATGTTTACCTCGAGAGTTGGAAAGTGCATATTTGGGTGAGATGGGAAAAGTGTGGATCGTGATTCAGATTTCATCCTGACACTTTGAAATGACCAGTGCGTTGGTAATTATTTGCCATTTCCATGGCGTTTGGCACCGTAATAGTCATGAGGTCGGTCTGTGCATCCTGAAGCCTATGATGCTTTTTGCAGAGAAACCTCTGCTGAGGCCCAGGTAACTTGCTGTTTCCCATAGCTGGCACAGGAGCCTTGGAAGATAGGATTGTTTTCAGTATTATTTCACCATTTTTTCACCACTGTTTCAAGAACGGGAGCCCTTTTCAACCGTTAGCGGAAGAATCCTTCTTTGGAGATGAGATATTTTTCTGGGGTGGCAAGTGCAGGGCCTCTGTCAGTCCTGGGTTTGTTGGTCTAGCGCCAGACATGAGAAGTGCGCCTTTGTGGGACAGGTGAATAGTGCGGATCCTGTTTCAGTCTAAAGACTGAAACAGGATCCGCACTTTTCACCGTTCCTTTCAGAATCATTTGATTCATCAGCTAGGAATGGCGATTGCTTCTCCAGACCAATGGAAGGCTAGGCCAAAGTACCTCGATCTTTCCCAGAGGTGTGTGGCCCAACTTTGAAAGAACCGCTAAGTGGAGAACTATTTGGTATTTTTCCTAAGCACTTTTCACCGTAATTGTCCTAAGGTTGGTCTCTGCATCCTTAAGCATACCAGAGTTTTCACAGACGAAACAGGCTGAGGCCCATTAATCTTGGCATTTCCAATAGTTGGTCCTAGAGACTACCAAGAAAGTGTTCTTTTAAGTATTATTCTGTTGTGGTTTCAGCATTATTTTCAGAACCCGAGCAGGGTTCTTGCATTAGCATAAGAATCCTGCCTGGTAGTTGAGATTTCATGGTGGGGTGTAAGTGCGGGGCTTCTGTCAGCCCTGCCTTTGATTTGTTTACCTCCAGAGTTGGAAAGTGCATATTTGCGTGAGATGGGAAAAGTGTGGATCGTGCTTCAGATTTCATCCTGACACTTTGAAATGATCAGTGTGTTGGTAATTATTTGCCATTTCCATGGCGTTTGGCACCGTAATAGTCATGAGGTCGGTCTCTGCATCCTGAAGCCTATGATGCTTTTTGCAGAGAAACCTCTGCTGAGGCGCAGGTAACTTGCTATTTCCCATAGCTGGCACAGGAGCCTTGGAAGATAGGATTGTTTTCAGTATTATTTCACCATTTTTTCACCACTGTTTCAAGAACGGGAGCCCTTTTCAACCGTTAGCGGAAAAATCCTTCTTTGGAGATGAGATATTTTTCTGGGGTGGCAAGTGCAGGGCCTCTGTCAGTCCTGGGTTTGTTGGACGAGCGCCAGACATGAGAAGTGCGCCTTTGTGGGACAGGTGAATAGTGCGGATCCTGTTTCAGTCTAAAGACTGAAACAGGATCCGCACTTTTCACCGTTCCTTTCAGAATCATTTGATTCGTCAGCTAGGAATGCCGATTGCTTCTCCAGACCAATCGAAGGCTACGCCAAAGTAACTCGATCTTTCCAAGAGGTGTGTGGCCCAACTTTTGAAAGAACCGCTAAGTGGAGACCTATTTGGTATTTTTCCGAAGCACTTTTCACCGTAATTGTCCTAACGTTGGTCTCTGCATCCTTAAGCATACCAGAGTTTTCACAGACGAAACAGGCTGAGGCCCAGTAATCTTGGCATTTCCAATAGTTGGTCCTAGAGACTACCAAGAAAATGTTCTTTTAAGTATTATTCTGTTGTGGTTTCAGCATTATTTTCAGAACCCGAGCAGGGTTCTCGCATTAGCATAAGAATCCTGCCTGGTAGTTGAGATTTCATGGTGGGGTGTAAGTGCGGGGCTTCTGTCAGCCCTGCTTTGATTTGTTTACCTCCAGAGTTGGAAAGTGCATATTTGCGTGAAATGGGAAAAGTGTGGATCGTGCTTCAGATTTCATCCAGACATTTTGAAATGACCAGTGTGTTGGTAATTATTTGCCATTTCCATGGCGTTTGGCACCCTAATAGTCATGAGGTCGGTCTCTGCATCCTGAAGCCTATGATGCTTTTTGCAGAGAAACCTCTGCTGAGGCCCAGGTAACTTGCTATTTCCCATACCTGGCACAGGAGCCTTGGAAGATAGGATTGTTTTCAGTATTATTTCACAATTTTTCACCACTGTTTCAAGAACGGGACCCTTTCAACAGTTAGCGGAAGAATCCTTCTTTGGAGATGAGATATTTTTCTGGGGTGGCAAGTGCAGGGCCTCTGTCAGTCCTGGGTTTGTTGGACTAGCGCCAGACATGAGAAGTGCGCCTTTGTGGGACAGGTGAATAGTGCGGATCCTGTTTCAGTCTAAAGACTGAAACAGGATCCGCACTTTTCACCGTTCCTTTCAGAATCATTTGATTCATCAGCTAGGAAAGGCGATTGCTTCTCCAGACCAATCGAAGGCTAGGCCAAAGTAACTCGATCTTTCCAAGAGGTGTGTGGCCCAACTTTTGAAAGAACCGCTAAGTGGAGAACTATTTGGTATTTTTCCTAAGCACTTTTCACCGTAATTGTCCTAAGGTTGGTCTCTGCATCCTTAAGCATACCAGAGTTTTCACAGACGAAACAGGCTGAGGCCCATTAATCTTGGCATTTCCAAAAGTTGGTCCGAGAGACTACCAAGAAAGTGTTCTTTTAAGTATTATTCTGTTGTGGTTTCAGCATTATTTTCAGAACCCGAGCAGGGTTCTCGCATTAGCATAAGAATCCTGGTGGTAGTTGAGATTTCATGGTGGGGTGTAAGTGCGGGGCTTCTTTCAGCCCTGCCTTTGATTTGTTTACCTCCAGAGTTGGAAAGTGCATATTTGCGTGAGATGGGAAAAGTGTGGATCGTGCTTCAGATTTCATCCTGACACTTTGAAATGACCAGTGTGTTGGTAATTATTTGCCATTTCCATGGCGTTTGGCACCGTAATAGTCATGAGGTCGGTCTCTGCATCCTGAAGCCTATGATGCTTTTTGCAGAGAAACCTCTGCTGAGGCCCAGGTAACTTGCTATTTCCCATAGCTGGCACAGTAGCCTTGGAAGATAGGATTGTTTTCAGTATTATTTCAGCATTTTTTCACCACTGTTTCAAGAACGGGAGCCCTTTTCAACCGTTAGCGGAAGAATCCTTCATTGGAGATGAGATATTTTTCTGGGGTGGCAAGTGCAGGGCCTCTGTCAGTCCTGGGTTTGTTGGACTAGCTCCAGACATGAGAAGTGCGACTTTGTGGGACAGGTGAATAGTGCGGATCCTGTTTCAGTCTAAAGACTGAAACAGGATCCGCACTTTTCACCGTTCCTTTCAGAATCATTTGATTCATCAGCTAGGAATGGCGATTGCTTCTCCAGACCAATCGAAGGCTAGGCCAAAGTACCTCGATCTTTCCCAGAGGTGTGTGGCCCAACTTTTGGAAGAACCGCTAAGTGGAGAAGTATTTGGTAATTTTCCGAAGCACTTTTCACCGTAATTGTCCTAAGGTTGGTCTCTGCATCCTTAAGCATACGAGAGTTTTCACAGACGAAACAGGCTGAGGCCCAGTAATCTTGGCATTTCCAATAGTTGGTCTTAGAGACTACCAAGAAAGTGTTCTTTTAAGTATTATTCCTTTGTGGTTTCAGCATTATTTTCAGAACCCGAGCAGGGTTCTTGAATTAGCATAAGAATCCTGCCTGGTAGTTGAGATTTCATGGTGGGGTGTAAGAGCGGGGCTTCTGTCAGCCCTGCCTTTGATTTGTTTACCTCCAGAGTTGGAAAGTGCATATTTGCGTGAGATGGGAAAAGTGTGGATCGTGCTTCAGATTTCATCCAGACACTTTGAAATGACCAGTGTGTTGGTAATTATTTGCCATTTCCATGGCGTTTGGCACCCTAATAGTCATGAGGTCGGTCTCTGCATCCTGAAGCCTATGATGCTTTTTGCAGAGAAACTTCTGCTGAGGCCCAGGTAACTTGCTATTTCCCATAGCTGGCACAGGAGCCTTGGAAGATAGGATTGTATTCAGTATTATTTCACCATTTTTTCACCACTGTTTCAAGAACGGGACCCTTTTCAACCGTTAGCGGAAGAATCCTTCTTTGGAGATGAGATATTTTTCTGGCGTGGCAAGTGCAGGGCCTCTGTCAGTCCTGGGTTTGTTGGACTAGCGCCAGACATGAGAAGTGCGACTTTGTGGGACAGGTGAATAGTGCGGATCCTGTTTCAGTCTAAAGACTGAAACAGGATCCGCACTTTTCACCGTTCCTTTCAGAATCATTTGATTCATCAGCTAGGAATGGCGATTGCTTCTCCAGACCAATCGAAGGCTAGGCCAAAGTAACTCGATCTTTCCAAGAGGTGTGTGGCCCAACTTTTGAAAGAACCGCTAAGTGGAGACCTATTTGGTATTTTTCCTAAGCACTTTTCACCGTAATTGTCCTAAGGTTGGTCTCTGCATCCTTAAGCATACCAGAGTTTTCACAGACGAAACAGGCTGAGGCCCATTAATCTTGGCATTTCCAATAGTTGCTCCTAGAGACTACCAAGAAAGTGTTCTTTTAAGTATTATTCTGTTGTGGTTTCAGCATTATTTTCAGAACCCGAGCAGGGTTCTTGCATTAGCATAAGAATCCTGCCTGGTAGTTCAGATTTCATGGTGGGGTGTAAGTGCGGGGCTTCTGTCAGCCCTGCCTTTGATTTGTTTACCTCCAGAGTTGGAAAGTGCATATTTGCGTGAGATGGGAAAAGTGTGGATCGTGCTTCAGATTTCATCCTGACACTTTGAAATGACCAGTGTGTTGGTAATTATTTGCCATTTCCATGGCGTTTGGCACCGTAATAGTCATGAGGTCGGTCTCTGCATCCTGAAGCCTATGATGCTTTTTGCAGAGAAACCTGTGCTGAGGCCCAGGTAACTTGCTGTTTCCCATAGCTGGCACAGGAGCCTTGGAAGATAGGATTGTTTTCAGTATTATTTCACCATTTTTTCACCACTGTTTCGAGAACCGGAGCCCTTTTCAACCGTTAGCGGAAGAATCCTTCTTTGGAGATGAGATATTTTTCTTGGGTGGCAAGTGCAGGGCCTCTGTCAGTCCTGGGTTTGTTGGACTAGCGCCAGACATGAGAAGTGCGCCTTTGTGGGACAGGTGAATAGTGCGGATCCTGTTTCAGTCTAAAGACTGAAACAGGATCCGCACTTTTCACCGTTCCTTTCAGAATCATTTGATTCATCAGCTAGGAAGGGCGATTGCTTCTCCAGACCAATCGAAGGCTAGGCCAAAGTAACTCGATCTTTCCAAGAGTTGTGTGGCCCAACTTTTGAAAGAACCGCTAAGTGGAGAACTATTTGGTATTTTTCCGAAGCACTTTTCACCGTAATTGTCCTAAGGTTGGTCTCTGCATCCTTAAGCATACCAGAGTTTTCACAGACGAAACAGGCTGAGGCCCATTAATCTTGGCATTTCCAATAGTTGGTCCTAGAGACTACCAAGAAAGTGTTCTTTTAAGTATTATTCTGTTGTGGTTTCAGCATTATTTTCAGAACCCGAGCAGGGTTCTCGCATTAGCATAAGAATCCTGCCTGGTAGTTGAGATTTCATGGTGGGGTGTAAGTGCGGGGCTTCTGTCAGCCCTGCCTTTGATTTGTTTACCTCCAGAGTTGGAAAGTGCATATTTGCGTGAGATGGGAAAAGTGTGGATCCTGCTTCAGATTTCATCCTTACACTTTGAAATTACCAGTGTGTTGGTAATTATTTGCCATTTCCATGGCGTTTGGCACCGTAATAGTCATGAGGTCAGTCTCTGCATCCTGAAGACTATGATGCTTTTTGCAGAGAAACCTCTGCTGAGGCCCAGGTAACTTGCTATTTCCCATAGCTGGCAGAGGTGCCTTGAACGATAGGATTGTTTTCAGTATTATTTCACCATTTTTTCACCACTGTTTCAAGAACGGGAGCCCTTTTCAACCGTTCGCGGAAGAATCCTTCTTTGGAGATGAGATATTTTTCTGGGGTGGCAAGTGCAGGGCCTTTGTCAGTCCTGGGTTTGTTGGACTAGCGCCAGACATGAGAAGTTCGCCTTTGGGGGACAGGTGAATAGTGCGGATGCCGTTTCAGTCTAAAGACTGAAACAGGATCCGCACTTTTCACCATTCCTTTCCGAATCTTTTGATTCATCAGGTAGGAATGGCGATTGCTTCTCCAGACCAATCGAAGGCTAGGCCAAAGTAACTCGATCTTTCCAAGAGGTGTGTGGCCCAACTTTTGAAAGAACCGCTAAGTGGAGAACTATTTGGTATTTTTCCTAAGCACTTTTCACCGTAATTGTCCTAAGGTTGGTCTCTGCATCCTTAAGCATACCAGAGTTTTCACAGACGAAACAGGCTGAGGCCCAGTAATCTTGGAATTTCCAATAGTTGGTCCTAGAGACTACCAAGAAAGTGTTCTTTTAAGTATTATTCTGTTGTGGTTTCAGCATTATTTTCAGAACCCAAGCAGGGTTCTCGCATTAGCATAAGAATCCTGCCTGGTAGTTGAGATTTCATGGTGGGGTGTAAGTGCGGGGCTTCTGTCAGCCCTGCCTTTGATTTGTTTACCTCCAGAGTAGGAAAGTGTATATTTGCGTGAGATGGGAAAAGTGTGGATCGTGCTTCAGATTTCATCCTGACACTTTGAAATGACCAGTGTGTTGGTAATTATTTGCCATTTCCATGGCGGTTGGCCCCGTAATAGTCATGAGGTCGGTCTCTGCATCCTGAAGCCTATGATGCTTTTTGCAGAGAAACCTCTGCTGAGGCCCAGGTAACTTGCTATTTCCCATAGCTGGCACAGGATCCTTGGAAGATAGGATTGTTTTCAGTATTATTTCACCATTTTTTCGCCACTGTTTCAAGAACGGGAGCCCTTTTCAACCGTTAGCGGAAGAATCCTTCTTTGGAGATGAGATATTTTTCTGGGGTGGCAAGTGCAGGGCCTCTGTCAGTCCTGGGTTTGTTGGACTAGCGCCAGACATGAGAAGTGCGCCTTTATGGGACAGGTGAATAGTGCGGATCCTGTTTCAGTCTAAAGACTGAAACAGGATCCGCACTTTTCACCGTTCCTTTCAGAATCATTTGATTCATCAGCTAGGAATGGCGATTGCTTCTCCAGACCAATCGAAGGCTACGCCAAAGTAACTCGATCGTTCCAAGAGGTGTGTGGCCCAACTTTTGAAAGAACCGCTAAGTGGAGAACTATTTGGTATTTTTCCGAAGCACTTTTCACCGTAATTGTCCTAAGGTTGGTCTCTGCATCCTTAAGCATAAGAGAGTTTTCACAGACGAAACGGGCTGAGGCCCATTAATCTTGGCATTTCCAATAGTAGGTCCTACAGACTACCAAGAAAGTGTTCTTTTAAGTATTATTCTGTTGTGGTTTCAGCATTATTTTCAGAACCCGAGCAGGGTTCTCGCATTAGCATAAGAATCCTGCCTGGTAGTTGAGATTTCATGGTGGGGTGTAAGTGCGGGGCTTCTGTCAGACCTGCCTTTGATTTGTTTACCTCCAGAGTTGGAAAGTGCATATTTGCGTGAGATGGGAAAAGTGTGGATCGTGCTTCAGATTTCATCCTGACACTTTGACATGACCCGTGTGTTGGTAATTATTTGCCATTTCCATGGCGTTTGGCACCTTAATAGTCATGAGGACAGTCTCTGCATCCTGAAGACTATGATGCTTTTTGCAGAGAAACCTCTGCTGACGCCCAGGTAACTTGCTATTTCCCATAGCTGGCAAAGGAGCCTTTAAAGATAGGATTGTTTTCAGTATTATTTCACCATTTTTTCACCACTCTTTCAAGAACGGGAGTCCTTTTCAACCGTTAGCGGAAGAATCCTTCTTTGGAGATGAGATATTTTTCTGGGGTGGCAAGTGCAGGGCCTTTGTCAGTCCTGGGTTTGTTGGACTAGCGCCAGACATGAGAAGTGCGCCTTTGTGGGACAGGTGAATAGTGCGGATCCTGTTTCAGTCTAAAGACTGAAACAGGATCCGCACTTTTCACCGTTCCTTTCAGAATCATTTGATTCATCAGCTAGGAATGGCGATTGCTTCTCCAGACCAATCGAAGGCTAGGCCAAAGTAACTCGATCTTTCCAAGAGGTGTGTGGCCCAACTTTTGAAAGAACCGCTAAGTGGAGACCTATTTGGTATTTTTCCTAAGCACTTTTCACCGTAATTGTCCTAAGGTTGGTCTCTGCATCCTTAAGCATACCAGAGTTTTCACAGACGAAACAGGCTGAGCCCCATTAATCTTGGCATTTCCAATAGTTGGTCCTAGAGACTACGAAGAAAGTGTTCTTTTAAGTATTATTCTGTTGTGGTTTCAGCATTATTTTCAGAACCCGAGCAGGGTTCTCGCATTAGCATAAGAATTCTGCCTGGTAGTTGAGATTTCATGGTGGGGTGTAAGTGCGGGGCTTCTGTCAGCCCTGCCTTTGATTTGTTTACCTCCAGAGTTGGAAAGTGCATATTTGCGTGAGATGGGAAAAGTGTGGATCGTGCTTCAGATTTCATCCTGACACTTAGAAATGACCAGTGTGTTGGTAATTATTTGCCATTTCCATGGCGTTTGGCACCGTAATAGTCATGAGGTCGGTCTCTGCATCCTGAAGCCTATGATGCTTTTTGCAGAGAAACCTCTGCTGAGGCCCAGGTAACTTGCTATTTCCCATAACTGGCACAGGAGCCTTGGAAGATAGGATTGTTTTCAGTATTATTTCACCATTTTTTCACCACTGTTTCAAGAACGGGAGTCCTTTTCAACCGTTAGCGGAAGAATCCTTCTTTGGAGATGAGATATTTTTCTGGGGTGGCAAGTGCAGGGCCTCTGTCAGTCCTGGGTTTGTTGGACTAGGGCCAGACATGAGAAGTGCGCCTTTGTGGGACAGGTGAATAGTGCGGATCCTGTTTCAGTCTAAAGACTGAAACAGGATCCGCACTTTTCACCGTTCCTTTCAGAATCATTTGATTCATCAGCTAGGAATGGCGATTGCTTCTCCAGACCAATCGAAGGCTACGCCAAAGTAACTCGATCGTTCCAAGAGGTGTGTGGCCCAACTTTTGAAAGAACCGCTAAGTGGAGAACTATTTGGTATTTTTCCGAAGCACTTTTCACCGTAATTGTCCTAAGGTTGGTCTCTGCATCCTTAAGCATACCAGAGTTTTCACAGACGAAACAGGCTGAGGCCCATTAATCTTGGCATTTCCAATAGTAGGTCCTACAGACTACCAAGAAAGTGTTCTTTTAAGTATTATTCTGTTGTGGTTTCAGCATTATTTTCAGAACCCGAGCAGGGTTCTCGCATTAGCATAAGAATCCTGCCTGGTAGTTGAGATTTCATGGTGGGGTGTAAGTGCGGGGCTTCTGTCAGACCTGCCTTTGATTTGTTTACCTCCAGAGTTGGAAAGTGCATATTTGCGTGAGATGGGAAAAGTGTGGATCGTGCTTCAGATTTCATCCTGACACTTTGACATGACCAGTGTGTTGGTAATTATTTGCCATTTCCATGGCGTTTGGCACCTTAATAGTCATGAGGACAGTCTCTGCATCCTGAAGACTATGATGCTTTTTGCAGAGAAACCTCTGCTGACGCCCAGGTAACTTGCTATTTCCCATAGCTGGCAAAGGAGCCTTTAAAGATAGGATTGTTTTCAGTATTATTTCACCATTTTTTCACCACTCTTTCAAGAACGGGGGTCCTTTTCAACCGTTAGCGGAAGAATCCTTCTTTGGAGATGAGATATTTTTCTGGGGTGGCAAGTGCAGGGCCTTTGTCAGTCCTGGGTTTGTTGGACTAGCGCCAGACATGAGAAGTGCGCCTTTGTGGGACAGGTGAATAGTGCGGATCCTGTTTCAGTCTAAAGACTGAAACAGGATCCGCACTTTTCACCGTTCCTTTCAGAATCATTTGATTCATCAGCTAGGAATGGCGATTGCTTCTCCAGACCAATCGAAGGCTAGGCCAAAGTAACTCGATCTTTCCAAGAGGTGTGTGGCCCAACTTTTGAAAGAACCGCTAAGTGGAGAACTATTTGGTATTTTTCCTAAGCACTTTTCACCGTAATTGTCCTAAGGTTGGTCTCTGCATCCTTAAGCATACCAGAGTTTTCACAGACGAAACAGGCTGAGGCCCATTAATCTTGGCATTTCCAATAGTTGGTCCTAGAGACTACGAAGAAAGTGTTCTTTTAAGTATTATTCTGTTGTGGTTTCAGCATTATTTTCAGAACCCGAGCAGGGTTCTCGCATTAGCATAAGAATTCTGCCTGGTAGTTGAGATTTCATGGTGGGGTGTAAGTGCGGGGCTTCTGTCAGCCCTGCCTTTGATTTGTTTACCTCCAGAGTTGGAAAGTGCATATTTGCGTGAGATGGGAAAAGTGTGGATCGTGCTTCAGATTTCATCCTGACACTTTGAAATGACCAGTGTGTTGGTAATTATTTGCCATTTCCATGGCGTTTGGCACCGTAATAGTCATGAGGTCGGTCTCTGCATCCTGAAGCCTATGATGCTTTTTGCAGAGAAACCTCTGCTGAGGCCCAGGTAACTTGCTATTTCCCATAACTGGCACAGGAGCCTTGGAAGATAGGATTGTTTTCAGTATTATTTCACCATTTTTTCACCACTGTTTCAAGAACGGGAGTCCTTTTCAACCGTTAGCGGAAGAATCCTTCTTTGGAGATGAGATATTTTTCTGGGGTGGCAAGTGCAGGGCCTCTGTCAGTCCTGGGTTTGTTGGACTAGCGCCAGACATGAGAAGTGCGCCTTTGTGGGACAGGTGAATAGTGCGGATCCTGTTTCAGTCTAAAGACTGAAACAGGATCCGCACTTTTCACCGTTCCTTTCAGAATCATTTGATTCATCAGCTAGGAATGGCGATTGCTTCTCCAGACCAATCGAAGGCTAGGCCAAAGTACCTCGATCTTTCCAAGAGGTGTGTGGCCCAACTTTTGAAAGAACCGCTAAGTGGAGAACTATTTGGTATTTTTCCGAAGCACTTTTCACCGTAATTGTCCTAAGGTTGGTCTCTGCATCCTTAAGCATACCAGAGTTTTCACACACGAAACAGGCGGAGCCCCATTAATCTTGGCATTTCCAATAGTTGGTCCTAGAGACTACCAAGAAAGTGTTCTTTTAAGTATTATTTTGTTGTGGTTTCAGCATTATTTTCAGAACCCGAGCAGGGTTCTCGCATTAGCATAAGAATCCTGCCTGGTAGTTGAGATTTCATGGTGGGGTGTAAGTGCGGGGCTTCTGTCAGCCCTGCCTTTGATTTGTTTACCTCCAGAGTTGGAAAGTGCATATTTGCGTGAGATGGGAACAGTGTGGATCGTGCTTCAGATTTCATCCTGACACTTTGAAATGACCAGTGTGTTGGTAATTATTTGCCATTTCCATGGCGTTTGGCACCCTAATAGTCATGAGGTCGGTCTCTGCATCCTGAAGCCTATGATGCTTTTTGCAGAGAAACCTCTGCTGAGGCCCAGGTAACTTGCTATTTCCCATAGCTGGCACAGGAGCCTTGGAAGATAGGATTGTTTTCAGTATTATTTCACCATTTTTTCACCACTGTTTCAAGAACGGGACCCTTTTCAGCCGTTAGCGGAAGAATCCTTCTTTGGAGATGAGATATTTTTCTGGGGTGGCAAGTGCAGGGCCTCTGTCAGTCCTGGGTTTGTTGGACTAGCGCCAGACATGAGAAGTGCGCCTTTGTGGGGCAGGTGAATAGTGCGAATCCTGTTTCAGTCTAAAGACTGAAACAGGATCCACACTTTTCACCGTTCCTTTCAGAATCATTTGATTCATCAGCTAGGAATGGCGATTGCTTCTCCAGACAAATCGAAGGCTACGCCAAAGTAACTCGATCGTTCCAAGAGGTGTGTGGCCCAACTTTTGAAAGAACCGCTAAGTGGAGAACTATATGGTATTTTTCCGAAGCACTTTTCACCGTAATTGTCCTAAGGTTGGTCTCTGCATCCTTAAGCATAAGAGAGTTTTCACAGACGAAACAGGCTGAGGCCCATTAATCTTGGCATTTCCAATAGTTGGTCCTAGAGACTACCAAGAAAGTGTTCTTTTAAGTATTATTCTGTTGTGGTTTCAGCATTATTTTCAGAACCCGAGCAGGGTTCTCGCATTAGCATAAGAATCCGGCCTGGTAGTTGAGATTTCATGGTGGGGTGTAAGTGCGGGGCTTCTGTCAGCCCTGCCTTTGATTTGTTTACCTCCAGAGTTGGAAAGTGCATATTTGCGTGAGATGGGAAAAGTGTGGATCGTGCTTCAGATTTCATCCTGACACTTTGAAATGACCAGTGTGTTGGTAATTATTTGCCATTTCCATGGCGTTTGGCACCGTAATAGTCATGAGGTCGGTCTCTGCATCCTGAAGACTATGATGCTTTTTGCAGAGAAACCTCTGCTGAGGCGCAGGTAACTTGCTATTTCCCATAGCTGGTACAGGAGCCTTTAAAGATAGGATTGTTTTCAGTATTATTTCACCATTTTTTCACCACTGTTTCAAGAACGGGAGTCCTTTTAAACCGTTAGTGGAAGAATCCTTCTTTGGAGATGAGATATTTTTCTGGGGTGGCAAGTGCAGGGCCTCTGTCAGTCCTGGGTTTATTGGACTAGCGCCAGACATGAGAAGTGCGCCTTTGTGGGACAGGTGAATAGTGCGGATCCTGTTTCAGTCTAAAGACTGAAACAGGATCCGCACTTTTCACCGTTCCTTTCAGAATCATTTGATTCATCAGCTAGGAATGGCGATTGCTTCTCCAGACCAATCGAAGGCTAGGCCAAAGTAACTCGATCTTTCCAAGAGGTGTGTGGCCCAACTTTTGAAAGAACCGCTAAGTGGAGAACTATTTGGTATTTTTCCTAAGCACTTTTCACCGTAATTGTCCTAAGGTTGGTCTCTGCATCCTTAAGCATACCAGAGTTTTCACAGACGAAACAGGCTGAGCCCCATTAATCTTGGCATTTCCAATAGTTGGAACTAGAGACTACCAAGAAAGTGTTCTTTTAAGTATTATTTTGTTGTGGTTTCAGCATTATTTTCAGAACCCGAGCAGGGTTCTCGCATTAGCATAAGAATCCTGCCTGGTAGTTGAGATTTCATGGTGGGGTGTAAGTGCGGGGCTTCTGTCAGCCCTGGCTTTGATTTGTTTACCTCCAGAGTTGGAAAGTGTATATTTGCGTGAGATGGGAAAAGTGTGGATCGTGCTTCAGATTTCATCCTGACACTTTGAAATGACCAGTGTGTTGGTAATTATTTGCCATTTCCATGGCGTTTGGCACCGTAATAGTCATGAGGTCGGTCTCTGCATCCTGAAGCCTATGATGCTTTTTGCAGAGAAACCTCTGCTGAGGCCCAGGTAACTTGCTATTTCCCATAGCTGGCACAGGAGCCTTGGAAGATAGGATTGTTTTCAGTATTATTTCACCATTTTTTCACCACTGTTTCAAGAACGGGACCCTTTTCAACCGTTAGCGGAAGAATCCTTCTTTGGAGATGAGATATTTTTCTGGGGTGGCAAGTGCAGGGCCTCTGTCAGTCCTGGGTTTGTTGGACTAGCGCCAGACATGAGAAGTGCGCCTTTGTGGGACAGGTGAATAGTGCGGATCCTGTTTCAGTCTAAAGACTGAAACAGGATCCGCACTTTTCACCGTTCCTTTCAGAATCATTTGATTCATCAGCTAGGAATGGCGATTGCTTCTCCAGACCAATCGAAGGCTACGCCAAAGTAACTCGATCGTTCCAAGAGGTGTGTGGCCCAACTTTTGAAAGAACCGCTAAGTGGAGAACTATTTGGTATTTTTCCGAAGCACTTTTCACCGTAATTGTCCTAAGGTTGGTCTCTGCATCCTTAAGCATACAAGAGTTTTCACAGACGAAACAGGCTGAGGCCCATTAATCTTGGCATTTCCAATAGTTGGTCCTAGAGACTACCAAGAAAGTGTTCTTTTAAGTATTATTCCGTTGTGGTTTCAGCATTATTTTCAGAACCCGAGCAGGGTTCTCGCATTAGCATAAGAATCCTGCCTGGTAGTTGAGGTTTCATGGTGGGGTTTAAGTGCGGGGCTTCTGTCAGCCCTGCCTTTGATTTGCTTACCTCCAGAGTTGGAAAGTGCATATTTGCGTGAGATGGGAAAAGTGTGGATCATGCTTCAGATTTCATCCAGACACTTTGAAATGACCAGTGTGTTGGTAATTATTTGCCATTTCCATGGCGTTTGGCACCGTAATAGTCATGAGGTCGGTCTGTACATCCTGAAGCCTATGATGCTTTTTGCAGAGAAACCTGTGCTGAGGCCCAGGTAACTTGCTGTTTCCCATAGCTGGCACAGGAGCCTTGGAAGATAGGATTGTTTTCAGTATTATTTCACCATTTTTTCACCACTGTTTCAAGAACGGGAGCCCTTTTCAACCGTTAGCGGAAGAATCCTTCTTTGGAGATGAGATACTTTTCTGGGGTGGCAAGTGCAGGGACTCTGTCAGTCCTGGGTTTGTTGGACTAGCGCCAGACATGAGAAGTGCGCCTTTGTGGGACAGGTGAATAGTGAGGATCCTGTTTCAGTCTAAAGACTGAAACAGGATCCGCACTTTTCACCATTCCTTTCAGAATCATTTGATTCATCAGCTAGGAATGGCGATTGCTTCTCCAGACCAATCGAAGGCTAGGCCAAAGTAACTCGATCTTTCCAAGAGGTGTGTGGCCCAACTTTTGAAAGAACCGCTAAGTGGAGAACTATTTGGTATTTTTCCGAAGCACTTTTCACCGTAATTGTCCTAAGGTTGGTCTCTGCATCCTTAAGCATACCAGAGTTTTCACAGACGAAACAGGCTGAGCCCCATTAATCTTGGCATTTCCAATAGTTGGTCCTAGAGACTACCAAGAAAGTGTTCTTTTAAGTATTATTTTGTTGTGGTTTCAGCATTATTTTCAGAACCCAAGCAGGGTTCTCGCATTAGCATAAGAATCCTGCCTGGTAGTTGAGATTTCATGGTGGGGTGTAAGTGCGGGGCTTCTGTCAGCCCTGGCTTTGATTTGTTTACCTCCAGAGTTGGAAAGTGCATATTTGCATGAGATGGGAAAAGTGTGGATCGTGCTTCAGATTTCATCCTGACACTTTGTAATGACCAGTGTGTTGGTAATTATTTGCCATTTCCATGGCGTTTGGCACCGTAATAGTCATGAGGTCGGTCTCTGCATCCTGAAGCCTATGATGCTTTTTGCAGAGAAACCTCTGCTGAGGCCCAGGTAACTTGCTATTTCCCATAGCTGGCAGAGGAGCCTTGGAAGATAGGATTGTTTTCAGTATTATTTCACCATTTTTTCACCACTGTTTCAAGAACGGGACCCTTTTCAACCGTTAGCGGAAGAATCCTTCTTTGGAGATGAGATATTTTTCTGGGGTGGCAAGTGCAGGGCCTCTGTCAGTCCTGGGTTTGTTGGACTAGCGCCAGACATGAGAAGTGCGCCTTTGTGGGACAGGTGAATAGTGCGGAACCTGTTTCAGTCTAAAGACTGAAACAGGATCCGCACTTTTCACCGTTCCTTTCAGAATCATTTGATTCATCAGCTAGGAATGGCGATTGCTTCTCCAGACCAATCGAAGGCTACGCCAAAGTAACTCGAACGTTCCAAGAGGTGTGTGGCCCAACTTTTGAAAGAACCGCTAAGTGGAGAACTATTTGGTATTTTTCCGAAGCACTTTTCACCGTAATTGTCCTAAGGTTGGTCTCTGCATCCTTAAGTATACCAGAGTTTTCACAGACGAAACAGGCTGAGGCCCATTAATCTTGGCATTTCCAATAGTTGGTCCTAGAGACTACCAAGAAAGTGTTCTTTTAAGTATTATTCCGTTGTGGTTTCAGCATTATTTTCAGAACCCGAGCAGGGTTCTCGCATTAGCATAAGAATCCTGCCTGGTAGTTGAGATTTCATGGTGGTGTTTAAGTGCGGGGCTTCTGTCAGCCCTGCCTTTGATTTGCTTACCTCCAGAGTCGGAAAGTGCATATTTGCGTGAGATGGGAAAAGTGTGGATCATGCTTCAGATTTCATCCTGACACTTTGAAATGACCAGTGTGTTGGTAATTATTTGCCATTTCCATGGCGTTTGGCCCCGTAATAGTCATGAGGTCGGTCTCTGCATCCTGAAGCCTATGATGCTTTTTGCAGAGAAACCTCTGCTGAGGCCCAGGTAACTTGCTCTTTCCCATAGCTGGCACAGGAGCCTTGGAAGATAGGATTGTTTTCAGTATTATTTCACCATTTTTTCACCACTGTTTCAAGAACGGGACCCTTTTCAACCGTTAGCGGAAGAATCCTTCTTTGGAGATGAGATATTTTTCTGGGGTGGCAAGTGCAGGGCCTCTGTCAGTCCTGGGTTTGTTGGACTAGCGCCAGACATGAGAAGTGCGCCTTTGTGGGGCAGGTGAATAGTGCGAATCCTGTTTCAGTCTAATGACTGAAACAGGATCCACACTTTTCACCGTTCCTTTCAGAATCATTTGATTCATCAGCTAGGAATGGCGATTGCTTCTCCAGACAAATCTAAGGCTACGCCAAAGTAACTCGATCGTTCCAAGAGGTGTGTGGCCCAACTTTTGAAAGAACCGCTAAGTGGAGAACTATATGGTATTTTTCCGAAGCACTTTTCACCGTAATTGTCCTAAGGTTGGTCTCTGCATCCTTAAGCATACCAGAGTTTTCACAGACGAAACAGGCTGAGGCCCATTAATCTTGGCATTTCCAATAGTTGGTCCTAGAGACTACCAAGAAAGTGTTCTTTTAAGTATTATTCTGTTGTGGTTTCAGCATTATTTTCAGAAACCGAGCAGGGTTCTCGCATTAGCATAAGAATCCGGCCTGGTAGTTGAGATTTCATGGTGGGGTGTAAGTGCGGGGCTTCTGTCAGCCCTGCCTTTGATTTGTTTACCTCCAGAGTTGGAAAGTGCATATTTGCGTGAGATGGGAAAAGTGTGGATCGTGCTTCAGATTTCATCCTGACACTTTGAAATGACCAGTGTGTTGGTAATTATTTGCCATTTCCATGGCGTTTGGCACCGTAATAGTCATGAGGTCGGTCTCTGCATCCTGAAGACTATGATGCTTTTTGCAGAGAAACCTCTGCTGAGGCCCAGGTAACTTGCTATTTCCCATAGCTGGCACAGGAGCCTTTAAAGATAGGATTGTTTTCAGTATTATTTCACCATTTTTTCACCACTGTTTCAAGAACGGGAGTCCTTTTAAACCGTTAGCGGAAGAATCCTTCTTTGGAGATGAGATATTTTTCTGGGGTGGCAAGTGCAGGGCCTCTGTCAGTCCTGGGTTTATTGGACTAGCGCCAGACATGAGAAGTGCGCCTTTGTGGGACAGGTGAATAGTGCGGATCCTGTTTCAGTCTAAAGACTGAAACAGGATCCGCACTTTTCACCGTTCCTTTCAGAATCATTTGATTCATCAGCTACGAATGGCGATTGCTTCTCCAGACCAATCGAAGGCTACGCCAAAGTAACTCGATCTTTCCAAGAGGTGTGTGGCCCAACTTTTGAAAGAACCGCTAAGTGGAGAACTATTTGGTATTTTTCCGAAGCACTTTTCACCGTAATTGTCCTAAGGTTGGTCTCTGCATCCTTAAGCATACCAGAGTTTTCACAGACGAAACAGGCTGAGCCCCATTAATCTTGGCATTTCCATTAGTTGGTCCTAGAGACTACCAAGAAAGTGTTCTTTTAAGTATTATTTTGTTGTGGTTTCAGCATTATTTTCAGAACCCGAGCAGGGTTCTCGCATTAGCATAAGAATCCTGCCTGGTAGTTGAGATTTCATGGTGGGGTGTAAGTGCGGGGCTTCTGTCAGCCCTGGCTTTGATTTGTTTACCTCCAGAGTTGGAAAGTGCATATTTGCGTGAGATGGGAAAAGTGTGGATCGTGCTTCAGATTTCATCCTGACACTTTGAAATGACCAGTGTGTTGGTAATTATTTGCCATTTCCATGGCGTTTGGCCCCGTAATAGTCATGAGGTCGGTCTCTGCATCCTGAAGCCTATGATGCTTTTTGCAGAGAAACTTCTGCTGAGGCCCAGGTAACTTGCTATTTCCCATAGCTGGCACAGGAGCCTTGGAAGATAGGATTGTTTTCAGTATTATTTCACCATTTTTTCACCACTGTTTCAAGAACGGGACCCTTTTCAACCGTTAGCGGAAGAATCCTTCTTTGGAGATGAGATATTTTTCTCGGGTGGCAAGTGCAGGGCCTCTGTCAGTCCTGGGTTTGTTGGACTAGCGCCAGACATGAGAAGTGCGCCTTTGTGGGACAGGTGAATAGTGCGGATCCTGTTTCAGTCTAAAGACTGAAACAGGATCCGCACTTTTCACCGTTCCTTTCAGAATCATTTGATTCATCAGCTAGGAATGGCGATTGCTTCTCCAGACCAATCGAAGGCTACGCCAAAGTAACTCGATCGTTCCAAGAGGTGTGTGGCCCAACTTTTGAAAGAACCGCTAAGTGGAGAACTATTTGGTATTTTTCCGAAGCACTTTTCACCGTAATTGTCCTAAGGTTGGTCTCTGCATCCTTAAGTATACCAGAGTTTTCACAGACGAAACAGGCTGAGGCCCAGTAATCTTGGCATTTCCAATAGTTGGTCCTAGAGACTACCAAGAAAGTCTTCTTTTAAGTATTATTCCGTTGTGGTTTCAGCATTATTTTCAGAACCCGAGCAGGGTTCTCGCATTAGCATAAGAATCCTGCCTGGTAGTTGAGATTTCATGGTGGGGTTTAAGTGCGGGGCTTCTGTCAGCCCTGCCTTTGATTTGCTTACCTCCAGAGTCGGAAAGTGCATATTTGCGTGAGATGGGAAAAGTGTGGATCATGCTTCAGATTTCATCCTGACACTTTGAAATGACCAGTGTGATGGTAGTTATTTGCCCTTTCCATGGCGTTTGACACCGTAATAGTCATGAGGTCGGTCTCTGCATCCTGAAGCCTATGATGCTTTTTGCAGAGAAACCTCTGCTGAGGCCCAGGTAACTTGCTATTTCCCATAGCTGGCACAGGAGCCTTGGAAGATAGGATTGTTTTCAGTATTATTTCACCATTTTTTGACCACTGTTTCAAGAACGGGAGCCCTTTTCAACCGTTAGCGGAAGAATCCTTCTTTGGAGATGAGATATTTTTCTGGGATGGCAAGTGCAGGGCCTCTGTCAGTCCTGGGTTTGTTGGACTAGCGCCAGACATGAGAAGTGCGCCTTTGTGGGACAGGTGAATAGTGCGGATCCTGTTTCAGTCTAAAGACTGAAACAGGATCCGCACTTTTCACCGTTCCTTTCAGAATCATTTGATTCATCAGCTAGGAATGGCGATTGCTTCTCCAGTCCAATCGAAGGCTAGGCCAAAGTAACTCGATCTTTCCAAGAGGTGTGTGGCCCAACTTTTGAAAGAACCGCTAAGTGGAGAACTATTTGGTATTTTTCCGAAGCACTTTTCACCGTAATTGTCCTAAGGTTGGTCTCTGCATCCTTAAGCATACCAGAGTTTTCACAGACGAAACAGGCTGAGGCCCATTAATCTTGGCATTTCCAATAGTTGGTCCTAGAGACTACGAAGAAAGTGTTCTTTTAAGTATTATTCTGTTGTGGTTTCAGCATTATTTTCAGAACCCGAGCAGGGTTCTCGCAATAGCATAAGAATCCTGCCTGGTAGTTGAGATTTCATGGTGGGGTGTAAGTGCGGGGCTTCTGTCAGCCCTGCCTTTGATTTGTTTACCTCCAGAGTTGGAAAGTGCATATTTGCGTGAGATGGGAAAAGGGTGGATCGTGCTTCAGATTTCATCCTGACACTTTGAAAAGACCAGTGTGTTGGTAATTATTTGCCATTTCCATGGCGTTTGGCACCGTAATAGTCATGAGGTCGGTCTCTGCATCCTGAAGCCTATGATGCTTTTTGCAGAGAAACCTCTGCTGAGGCCCAGGTAACTTGCTGTTTCCCATAGCTGGCACAGGAGCCTTGGAAGATAGGATTGTTTTCAGTATTATTTCACCATTTTTTCACCACTGTTTCAAGAACGGGAGCCCTTTTTAACCGTTAGCGGAAGAATCCTTCTTTGGAGATGAGATATTTTTCTGGGGTGGCAAGTGCAGGGCCTCTGTCAGTCCTGGGTTTGTTGGACTAGCGCCAGACATGAGAAGTGCGCCTTTGTGGGACAGGTGAATAGTGCGGATCCTGTTTCAGTCTAAAGACTGAAACAGGATCCGCACTTTTCACCGTTCCTTTCAGAATCATTTGATTCATCAGCTAGGAATGGCGATTGCTTCTCCAGACCAATCGAAGGCTAGGCCAAAGTAACTCGATCTTTCCAAGAGGTGTGTGGCCCAACTTTTGAAAGAACCGCTAAGTGGAGAACTATTTGGTATTTTTCCGAAGCACTTTTCACTGTAATTGTCCTAAGGTTGGTCTCTGCATGCTTAAGCATACCAGAGTTTTCACAGACGAAACAGTCTGAGGCCCAGTAATCTTGGCATTTCCAATAGTTGGTCCTAGAGACTACCAAGAAAGTGTTCTTTTAAGTATTATTCTGTTGTGGTTTCAGCATTATTTTCAGAACCTGAGCAGGGTTCTCGCATTAGCATAAGAATTCTGCCTGGTAGTTGAGATTTCATGGTGGGGTGTAAGTGCGGGGCTTCTGTCAGCCCTGCCTTTGATTTGTTTACCTCCAGAGTTGGAAAGTGCATATTTGCGTGAGATGGGAAAAGTGTGGATCGTGCTTCAGATTTCTTCCTGACACTTTGAAATGACCAGTGTGTTGGTAATTATTTGCCATTTCCATGGCGTTTGGCACCGTAATAGTCATGAGGTCGGTCTCTGCATCCTGAAGCCTATGATGCTTTTTGCAGAGAAACCTCTGCTGAGGCCCAGGTAACTTGCTATTTCCCATAGCTGGCACAGGAGCCTTGGAAGATAGGATTGTTTTCAGTATTATTTCACCATTTTTTCACCACTGTTTCAAGAACGGGAGCCCTTTTCAACCGTTAGCGGAAGAATCCTTCTTTGGAGATGAGATATTTTTCTGGGGTGGCAAGTGCAGGGCCTCTGTCATTCCTGGGTTTGTTGGACTAGCGCCAGACATGAGAAGTGCGCCTTTGTGGGACAGGTGAATAGTGCGGATCCTGTTTCAGTCTAAAGACTGAAACAGGATCCGCACTTTTCACCGTTCCTTTCAGAATCATTTGATTCATCAGCTAGGAATGGCGATTGCTTCTCCAGTCCAATCGAAGGCTAGGCCAAAGTAACTCGATCTTTCCAAGAGGTGTGTGGCCCAACTTTTGAAAGAACCGCTAAGTGGAGAACTATTTGGTATTTTTCCGAAGCACTTTTCACCGTAATTGTCCTAAGGTTGGTCTCTGCATCCTTAAGCATACCAGAGTTTTCACAGACGAAACAGGCTGAGGCCCATTAATCTTGGCATTTCCAATAGTTGGTCCTAGAGACTACGAAGAAAGTGTTCTTTTAAATATTATTCTGTTGTGGTTTCAGCATTATTTTCAGAACCCGAGCAGGGTTCTCGCAATAGCATAAGAATCCTGCCTGGTAGTTGAGATTTCATGGTGGGGTGTAAGTGCGGGGCTTCTGTCAGCCCTGCCTTTGATTTGTTTACCTCCAGAGTTGGAAAGTGCATATTTGCGTGAGATGGGAAAAGGGTGGATCGTGCTTCAGATTTCATCCTGACACTTTGAAAAGACCAGTGTGTTGGTAATTATTTGCCATTTCCATGGCGTTTGGCACCGTAATAGTCATGAGGTCGGTCTCTGCATCCTGAAGCCTATGATGCTTTTTGCAGAGAAACCTCTGCTGAGGCCCAGGTAACTTGCTGTTTCCCATAGCTGGCACAGGAGCCTTGGAAGATAGGATTGTTTTCAGTATTATTTCACCATTTTTTCACCACTGTTTCAAGAACGGGAGCCCTTTTTAACCGTTAGCGGAAGAATCCTTCTTTGGAGATGAGATATTTTTCTGGGGTGGCAAGTGCAGGGCCTCTGTCAGTCCTGGGTTTGTTGGACGAGCGCCAGACATGAGAAGTGCGCCTTTGTGGGACAGGTGAATAGTGCGGATCCTGTTTCAGTCTAAAGACTGAAACAGGATCCGGACTTTTCACCGTTCCTTTCAGAATCATTTGATTCATCAGCTAGGAATGGCGATTGCTTCTCCAGACCAATCGAAGGCTAGGCCAAAGTACCTCGATCGTTCCAAGAGGTGTGTGGCCCAACTTTTGAAAGAACCGCTAAGTGGAGAACTATTTGGTATTTTTCCTAAGCACTTTTCACCGTAATTGTCCTAGGTTAGTCTCTGCAACCTTAAGCATACCAAAGTTTTCTCAGACGAAACAGGCTGAGGCCCAGTAATCTTGGCATTTCCAATAGTTGGTCCTAGAGACTACCAAGAAAGTGTTCTTTTAAGTATTATTCTGTTGTGGTTTCAGCATTATTTTCAGAACCTGAGCAGGGTTCTCGCATTAGCATAAGAATCCTGCCTGGTAGTTGAGATTTCTGGGTGAGGTGTAAGTGCGGGGCTTCTGTCAGCCCTGCCTTTGAATTGTTTACCTCCAGTGTTGGAAACTGCATATTTGCGTGAGATGGAAAAGTGTGGATCGTGCTTCAGATTTCATCCTGACACTTTGAAATGACCAGTGTGTTGGTAATTATATGCCATTTCCATGGCGTTTGGCACCGTAATAGTCATGAGGTCGGTCTCTGCATCCTGAAGCCTATGATGCTTTTTGCAGAGAAACCTCTGCTGAGGCCCAGGTAACTTGCTATTTCCCATAGCTGGCACAGGAGCCTTGGAAGATAGGATTGTTTTCAGAATTATTTCACCATTTTTTCACCACTGTTTCAAGAACTGGAGCCCTGTTAAACCGTTAGCGGAAGAATCCTTCTTTGGAGATGAGATATTTTTCTGGGGTGGCAAGTGCAGGGCCTCTGTCACTCCTGGGTTTGTTGGACTAGCGCCAGACATGAGAAGTGCGCCTTTGTGGGACAGGTGAATAGTGCGGATCCTGTTTCAGTCTAAAGACTGAAACAGGATCCGCACTTTTCACCGTTCCTTTCAGAATCATTTGATTCATCAGCTAGGAATGGCGATTGCTTCTCCAGACCAATCGAAGGCTAGGCCAAAGTAACTTGATCTTTCCAAGAGGTGTGTGGCCCAACTTTTGAAAGAACCGCTAAGTGGAGAACTATTTGGTATTTTTCCGAAGCACTTTTCACCGTAATTGTCCTAAGGTTGGTCTCTGCATCCTTAAGCATACCAGAGTTTTCACAGACGATACAGGCTGAGCCCCATTAATCTTGGCATTTCCAATAGTTGGTCCTAGAGACTACCAAGAAAGTGTTCTTTTAAGTATTATTCTGTTGTGGTTTCAGCATTATTTTCAGAACCCGAGCAGGGTTCTCGCATTAGCATAAGAATCCTGCCTGGTAGTTGAGATTTCATGGTGGGGTGTAAGTGCGGGGCTTCTGTCAGCCCTGCCTATGATTTGTTTACCTCCAGAGTTGGAAAGTGCATAGTTGCGTGAGATGGGAAAAGTGTGGATCGTGCTTCAGATTTCATACTGACACTTTGAAATGACCAGTGTGTTGGTAATTATTTGCAATTTCCATGGCGTTTGGCACCGTAATAGTCATGAGGTCGGTCTCTGCATCCTGAAGCCTATGATGCTTTTTGCAGAGAAACCTCTGCTGAGGCCCAGGTAACTTGCTGTTTCCCATAGCTGGCACAGGAGCCTTGGAAGATAGGATTGTTTTCAGTATTATTTCACCATTTTTTCACCACTGTTTCAAGAACGGGAGCCCTTTTCAACCGTTAGCGGAAGAATCCTTCTTTGGAGATGAGATATTTTTCTTGGGTGGCAAGTGCAGGGCCTCTGTCAGTCCTGGGTTTGTTGGACTAGCGCCAGACATGAGAAGTGCGCCTTTGTGGGACAGGTGAATAGTGCGGATCCTGTTTCAGTCTAAAGACTGAAAGAGGATCCGCACTTTTCACCGTTCCTTTCAGAATCATTTGATTCATCAGCTAGGAATGGCGATTCCTTCTCCAGACCAATCGAAGGCTAGGCCAAAGTAACTCGATCTTTCCAAGAGTTGTGTGGCCCAACTTTTGAAAGAACCGCTAAGTGGAGAACTATTTGGTATTTTTCCTAAGCACTTTTCACCGTAATTGTCCTAAGGTTGGTCTCTGCATCCTTAAGCATACTAGAGTTTTCAAAGACGAAACAGGCTGAGGCCCATTAATCTTGGCATTTCCAATAGGTGGTCCTAGAGACTACCAAGAATGTGTTCTTTTAAGTATTATTCCGTTGTGGTTTCAGCATTATTTTCAGAACCCGAGCAGGGTTCTCGCATTAGCATAAGAATCCTGCCTGGTAGTTGAGATTTCTGGGTGGGGTGTAAGTGCGGGGCTTCTGTCAGCCCTGCCTTTGATTTGTTTACCTCCAGAGTTGGAAAGTGCATAGTTGCGTGAGATGGGAAAAGTGTGGATCGTGCTTCAGATTTCATCCTGACACTTTGAAATGCCCAGTGTGTTGGTAATTATTTGCCATTTCCATGGCGTTTGGCCCCGTAATAGTCATGAGGTCGGTCTCTGCATCCTGAAGCCTATGATGCTTTTTGCAGAGAAACCTCTGCTGAGGCCCAGGTAACTTGCTAATTCCCATAGCTGGCACAGGAGCCTTGGAAGATAGGATTGTTTTCAGTATTATTTCACCATTTTTTCACCACTGTTTCAAGAACGGGAGCCCTTTTCAACCGTTAGCGGAAGAATCCTTCTTTGGAGATGAGATATTTTTCTGGGGTGGCAAGTGCAGGACCTCTGTCAGTCCTGGGTTTGTTTGACTAGCGCCAGACATGAGAAGTGCGCCTTTGTGGGACAGGTGAATAGTGCGGATCCTGTTTCAGTCTAAAGACTGAAACCGGATCCGCACTTTTCACCGTTCCTTTCAGAATCATTTGATTCATCAGCTAGCAATGGCGATTGCTTCTCCAGACCAATCGAAGGCTAGGCCAAAGTAACTCAATCTTTCCAAGAGGTGTGTGGCCCAACTTTTGAAAGAACCGCTAAGTGGAGAACTATTTGTTATTTTTCCGAAGCACTTTTCACCGTAGTTGTCATAAGTTTGGTCTCTGCATCCTTAAGCATACGAGAGTTTTCACAGACGAAACAGGCTGAGGCCAAGTAATCTTGGCATTTCCAATAGTTTGTCCTAGAGACTACCAAGAAAGTGTTCTTTTAAGTATTATTCCGTTGTGGTTTCAGCATTATTTTCAGAACCGGAGCAGGGTTCTCGCATTAGCATAAGAATCCTGCCTGGTAGTTGAGATTTCTGGGTGGGGTGTAAGTGCGGGGCTTCTGTCAGCCCTGCCTATGATTTGTTTACCTCCAGAGTTGGAAAGTACATAGTTGCGTGAGATGGGAAAAGTGTGGATCGTGCTTCAGATTTCATACTGACACTTTGAAATGACCAGTGTGTTGGTAATTATTTGCCATTTCCATGCCGTTTGGCCCCGTAATAGTCATGAGGTCGGTCTCTGCATCCTGAAGCCTATGATGCTTTTTGCAGAGAAACCTCTGCTGAGGCCCAGGTAACTTGCTGTTTCCCATAGCTGGCACAGGAGCCTTGGAAGATAGGATTGTTTTCAGTATTATTTCACCATTTTTTCACCACTGTTTCAAGAACGGGAGCCCTTTTCAACCGTTAGCGGAAGAATCCGTCTTTGGAGATGAGATATTTTTCTGGGGTGGCAAGTGCAGGGCCTCTGTCAGTCCTGGGTTTGTTGGACTAGCGCCAGACATGAGAAGTGCGCCTTTGTGGGACAGGTGAATAGCGCGGATCCTGTTTCAGTCTAAAGACTGAAACAGTATCCGCACTTTTCACCGTTCCTTTCAGAATCATTTGATTCATCAGCTAGGAATGGCGATTGCTTCTCCAGACCAATCGAAGGCTAGGCCAAAGTAACTCGATCTTTCCAAGAGGTGTGTGGCCCAACTTTTGAAAGAACCGCTAAGTGGAGAACTATTTGGTATTTTTCCGAAGCACTTTTCACCGTAATTGTCCTAAGGTTGGTCTCTGCATCCTTAAGCATACCAGAGTTTTCACAGACGAAACAGGCTGAGGCCCATTAATCTTGGCATTTCCAATAGGTGGTCCTAGAGACTACCAAGAATGTGTTCTTTTAAGTATTATTCCGTTGTGGTTTCAGCATTATTTTCAGAACCCGAGCAGGGTTCTCGCATTAGCATAAGAATCCTGCCTGGTAGTTGAGATTTCATGGTGGGGTGTAAGTGCGGGGCTTCTGTCAGCCCTGCCTTTGATTTGTTTACCTCCATTGTTGGAAAGTGCATATTTGCGTGAGATGGGAAAAGTGTGGATCGTGCTTCAGATTTCATCCTGACACTTTGAAATGACCAGTGTGTTGGTAATTATTTGCCATTTCCATGGCGTTTGGCACCGTAATAGTCATGAGGTCGGTCTCTGCATCCTGAAGCCTATGATGCTTTTTGCAGAGAAACCTCTGCTGAGGCCCAGGTAACTTGCTAATTCCCATAGCTGGCACAGGAGCCTTGGAAGATAGGATTGTTTTCAGTATTATTTCACCATTTTTTCACCACTGTTTCAAGAACGGGAGCCCTTTTCAACCGTTAGCGGAAGAATCCATCTTTGGAGATGAGATATTTTTCTGGGGTGGCAAGTGCAGGGCCTCTGTCAGTCCTGGGTTTGTTGGACTAGCGCCAGACATGAGAAGTGCGCCTTTGTGGGACAGGTGAATAGTGCGGATCCTGCTTCAGTCTAAAGACTGAAACAGGATCCGCACTTTTCACCGTTCCTTTCAGAATCATTTGATTCATCAGCTAGGAATGGCGATTGCTTCTCCAGATCAATCGAAGGCTAGGCCAAAGTAACTCGATCTTTCCAAGAGGTGTGCGGCCCAAATTTGGAAGGAACCGCTAAGTGGAGAACTATTTGGTATTTTTCCTAAGCACTTTTCACCGTAATTGTCCTAAGGTTGGTCTCTGCATCCTTATGCATACCAGAGTTTTCACAGACGAAACAGGCTGAGGCCCATTAATCTTGGCATTTCCAATAGTTGGTCCTAGAGACTACCAAGAAAGTGTTCTTTTAAGTATTATTCCGTTGTGCTTTCAGCATTATTTTCAGAACCTGAGCAGGGTTCTCGCATTAGCATAAGAATCCTGCCTGGTAGTTGAGATTTCTGGGTGGGGTGTAAGTGCGGGGCTTCTGTCAGCCCTGCCTTTGATTTGTTTACCTCCAGAGTTGGAAAGTGCATATTTGCCTGAGATGGGAAAAGTGTGGATCGTGCTTCAGATTTCATCCTGACATTTTGAAATGACCAGTGTGTTGGTAATTATTTGCCATTTCCATGGCGTTTGGCACCGTAATAGTCATGAGGTCGGTCTCTGCATCCTGAAGCCTATGATGCTTTTTGCAGAGAAACCTCTGCTGAGGCCCAGGTAACTTGCTGTTTCCCATAGCTGGCCCAGGAGCCTTGGAAGATAGGATTGTTTTCAGTATTATTTCACCATTTTTTCACCACTGTTTCAAGAACGGGAGCCCTTTTCAACCGTTAGCGGAAGAATCCTTCTTTGGAGTTGAGATATTTTTCTGGGGTGGCAATTGCAGGGCCTCTGTCAGTCCTGGGTTTGTTGGACTAGCGCCAGACATGAGAAGTGCGCCTTTGTGGGACAGGTGAATACTGCGGATCCTGTTTCAGTCTAAAGACTGAGTCTAAAGACTGAAACAGGATCCGCACTTTTCACCGTTCCTTTCAGAATCATTTGATTCATCAGCTAGGAATGGCGATTGCTTCTCCAAACCAGTCGAAGGCTAGGCCAAAGTAACTCGATGTTTCCAATGGGTGTGTGGCCCAACTTTTGAAAGAACCGCTAAGTGGAGAAGTGTTTGGCATTTTTCTGAAGCACTTTTCACCGTAATTGTCATAAGGCTGGTCTCTGCATCCTTAAGCATACGAGAGTTTTAAGAGACGAAACAGGCCGAGGCCCAATAAAATTGGCATTTCCAATAGTTGGGCCTAGAGACTACCAAGAGAGTGTTCTTTTAAGTATTATTCTGTTGTGGTTTCAGCATTATTTTCAGACCCCGAGCAGGGTTCTCGCATTAGCATTAGAATCCTGCCTGGTGGTTGAGATTTCTGGGTGGAGTGTAAGCGTGGGGCTTCTGTAAGCCCTGCCTTTGATTTGTTTACCTCCAGAGTTGGAAAGTGCATATTTGCGTGAGATGGGAAAAGTGTGGATCGTGCTTCAGATTTCATCCTGACACTTTGTAATGACCAGTGTGTTGGTAATTATTTGCCATTTGCATGACGTTTTCCACCGTAATAATCATGAGGTCGGTCTCTGCATCCTGAAGCCTATGATGCTTTTTGCAGAGAAACCTCTGCTGAGGCCCAGGTAACTTGCTATTTCCCATAGGAGGCACAGAAGCCTTGGAAGACAGGATTGTTTTCAGTATTATTTCACCATTTTTTCACCACTGTTTCAAGAACGGGAGCCCTTTTCAACCGTTAGAGGAAGAATCCTTCTTTGGAGATGAGATATTTTTCTGGGGTGGCAAGTGCAGGGCCTCTGTCAGTCCTGGGTTTGTTGGACTAGCGCCAGACATGAGAAGTGCGTCATTGTGGGACAGGTGAATAGTGCGGATCCTGTTTAAGTCTAAAGAATGAAACAGGATCCGCACTTTTCACCGTTCCTTTCAGAATCATTTGATTCATCAGCTAGGAATGGCAATTGCTTCACCAGACCAATCGAAGGCTAGGCCAAAGTAACTCGATCTTTCCAAGAGTTGTGTGGCCCAACTTTTGAAAGAACCGCTAGGTGGAAAACTATTTGTTATTTTTCCGAAGCACTTTTCACCGTAATTGTCCTAAGGTTGGTCTCTGCATCCTTAACATACCAGAGTCTTCACAGACGAAACAGGCTGAGGCCCAGTAATTTGGCATTTCCAATAGTTGATCCTAGAGACTACCAAGAAAGTGTTCTTTTAAGTATTATTCCGTTGTGGTTTTAGCATTATTTTCAGAACCCGAGCAGGGTTCTCGCATTAACATAAGAATCCTGCCTGGTGGTTGAGATTTCTGGGTGGGGTGTAAGCACGGGGCTTCTGTAAGCCCTGCCTTTGATTTCTTCACCTCCAGAGTTGGTAAGTGCATATTTGCGTGAGGTGGGAAAAGTGTGGATCGTGCTCAGATTTCATCCTGACCCTTAGAAATGACAAGTGTGTTAGTAATTATTTGCCATTTGCATGACGTTTGGCACCGTAATAGTCATGAGGTCGGTCTCTGCATCCTGAAGTCTATGATGCTTTTTGCAGAGAAACCTCTGCTGAGGCCCAGGTAACTTGCTATTTCCCATAGCTGGCACAGGAGCCTTGGAAGATAGGATTGTTTTCAGTATTATTTCACCATTTTTTCACCACTGTTTCAAGAACGGGAGCCCTTTTCAACCGTTGGCGGAAGAATCCTTCTTTGGAGATGAGATGTTTTTCTGGGGTGGCAAGTGCAGGGCCTCTGTCAGTCCTGGGTTTGTTGGACTAGCGCCAGACATGAGAAGTGCGCCTTTGTGGGACAGGTGAATAGTGCGGATCCTGTTTCAGTCTAAAGACTGAAACAACATCCGCACTTTTCACCGTTCCTTTCAGAATCATTTGATTCATCAGCAAGGAATGGCGATTGCTTCTCCAGACCAATCGAAGGCTAGGCCAAAGTAACTCCATGTTTCCAAGAGTTGTGTGGCCCAACTTTTGAAAGAACCGCTAATTGGAGAAATATTTGGTATTTTTCCGAACCACTTTTCACCGTAATTGTCCTAAGGTTGGTCTCTGCATCCTTAAGCATACGAGAGTTTTCACAGACGAAACAGGCTGAGGACCAGTAATCTTGGCATTTTCAATAGTTGGTGCTAGAGACTACCAAGAAAGTGTTCTTTTAAGTATTATTCCGTTGTGGTTTCAGCATTATTTTCAGAACCCGAGCAGGGTTCTCGCATTAGCATAAGAATCCTGCCTGGTGGTTGAGATTTCTGGGTGGGGTGAAAGCTCGGCGTTTCTGTAAGCCCTGCCTTTGATTTGTTCACCTACAGGGTTGGTAAGTGCATATTTGCGTGAGATGGGAAAAGTGTGGATCGTGCTTCAGATTTCATCCTGACACTTAGAAATGACCAGTGTGTTGGTAATTATTTGCCATTTCCATGGCGTTTGGCACCGTAATAGTCATGAGGTCAGTCTCTGCATCCTGAAGCCTATGATGCTTTTTGCAGAGAAACCTCTGCTGAGGCCCAGGTAACTTGCTATTACCCATAGCTGGCACAGGAGCCTTGGAAGATAGGATTGTTTTCAGTATTATTTCATCAATTTTTCACCACTGTTTCAAGAACGGGAGCCCTTTTCAACCGTTAGCGGAAGAATCCTTCTTTGGAGATGAGATATTTTTCTGGGGTGGCAAGTGCAGGGCCTCTGTCAGTCCTGGGTTTGTTGGAGTAGCGCCAGACATGAGAAGTGCGCCTTTGTGGGACAGGTGAATAGTGCGGATCCTGTTTCAGTCTAAAGACTGAAACAGGATCCGCACTTTTCACCGTTCCTTTCAGAATCATTTGATTCATCAGCTAGGAATGGCGATTGCTTCTCCAGACCAATCGAAGGCTAGGCCAAAGTAACTCGATCTTTCCAAGAGGTGTGTGGCCCAACTTGTGAAAGAACCGCTAAGTGGAGAACTATTTGGTATTTTTCCTAAGCACTTTTCACCGTAATTGTCCTAAGGTTGGTCTCTGCATCCTTAAGCATACCAGAGTTTTCACAGACGAAACAGGCTGAGGCCCATTAATCTTGGTATTTCCAATAGTTGGTCCTAGAGACTACCAAGAAAGTGTTCTTTTAAGTATTATTCTGTTGTGGTTTCCGCATTATTTTCAGAACCCGAGCAGGCTTCTCTCATTAGCATAAGAATCCTGCCTGGTAGTTGAGATTTCTGGGAGGGGTGTAAGTGCGGGGCTTCTGTCAGCCCTGCCTTTGATTTGTTTACCTCCAGAGTTGGAAAGTGCATATTTGCGTGAGATGGGAAAAGTGTGGATCGTGCTTCAGATTTCATCCTGACACTTTGAAATGGCCAGTGTGTTGGTAATTATTTGCCATTTCCATGGCGTTTGGCCCCGTAATAGTCATGAGGTCGGTCTCTGCATCCTGAAGCCTATGATGCTTTTTGCAGAGAAACCTCTGCTGAGGCCCAGGTAACTTGCTATTTCCCATAGCTGGCACAGGAGCCTTGGAAGATAGGACTGTTTTCAGTATTATTTCACCATTTTTTCACCACTGTTTCAAGAACGGGAGCCCTTTTCAACCGTTAGCGGAAGAATCCTTCTTTGGAGA
This sequence comes from Lemur catta, assembly GCF_020740605.2. NCBI lineage: Eukaryota > Metazoa > Chordata > Mammalia > Primates > Lemuridae > Lemur > Lemur catta. Next base: position 80,917,420 of record NC_059132.1, on the reverse strand, counting down.
TGAGATATTTTTCTGGGGTGGCAAGTGCAGGGCCTCTGTCAGTCCTGGGTTTGTTGGACTAGCGCCAGACATGAGAAGTGCGCCTTTGTGGGACAGGTGAATAGTGCGGATCCTGTTTCAGTCTAAAGACTGAAACAGGATCCGCACTTTTCACCGTTCCTTTCAGAATCATTTGATTGATCAGCTAGGAATGGCGATTGCTTCTCCAGACCAATCGAAGGCTAGGCCAAAGTAACTCGATCTTTCCAAGAGGTGTGTGGCCCAACTTTTGAAAGAACCGCTAATTGGAGAACTATTTGGTATTTTTCCGAAGCACTTTTCACCGTAATTGTCCTAAGGTTGGTCTCTGCATCCTTAAGCATACGAGAGTTTTCACAGACGAAACAGGCTGAGGCCCAGTAATCTTAGCATTTCCAATAGTTGGTCTTAGAGACTTCCAAGAAAGTGTTCTTTTAAGTATTATTCCATTGTGGTTTCAGCATTATTTTCAGAACATGAGCAGGGTTCTCGCATTAGCATAAGAATCCTGCCTGGTAGTTGAGATTTCTGGGTAGGGTATAAGTTGGGGGATTCTGTCAGCCCTGCCTTTGATTTGTTTACCTCCAGAGTTGGAAAGTGCATAGTTGCGTGAGATGGGAAAAGTGTGGATCGTGTTTCAGATTTCATACTGACATTTGAAATGATCAGTGTGTTGGTAATTATTTGCCATTTCCATGGCGTTTGGCACCGTAATAGTCATGAGGTCGGTCTCTGCATCCTGAAGCCTATGATGCTTTTTGCAGAGAAACCTCTGCTCAGGCCCAGGTAACTTGCTATTTCCCATAGCTGGCACAGGAGCCTTGGAAGATAGGATTGTTTTCAGTATTATTTCACCATTTTTTCACCACTGTTTCAAGAACGGGAGCCCTTTTCAACCGTTAGCGGAAGAATCCTTCTTTGGAGATGAGATATTTTTCTGGGGTGGCAAGTGCAGGGCCTCTGTCAGTCCTGGGTTTGTTGGACTAGCGCCAGACATGAGAAGTGAGCCTTTGTGGGACAGGTGAATAGTGCGGATCCTGTTTCAGTCTAAAGACTGAAACAGGATCCGCACTTTTCACCGTTCCTTTCAGAATCATTTGATTCATCAGCTAGGAATGGTGATTGCTTCTCCAGACCAATCGAAGGCTAGGCCAAAGTAACTCGATCTTTCCAAGAGGTGTGTGGCCCAACTTTTGAAAGAACCGCTAAGTGGAGAACTATTTGGTATTTTTCCTAAGCACTTTTCACCGTAATTGTCCTAAGGTTGGTCTCTGCATCCTTAAGCATACCAGAGTCTTCACAGACGAAACAGGCTGAGGCCCAGTAATCTTGGCATTTCCAATAGTTGTCCTAGAGACTACCAAGAAAGTGTTCTTTTAAGTATTATTCCTTTGTGGTTTCAGCATTATTTTCAGTACCCGAGCAGTGTTCTCGCATTAGCATAAGAATCCTGCCTGGTAGTTGAGATTTCTGTATGGGGTGTAAGTGCGGGGCTTCTGTCAGCCCTGCCTTTGATTTGTTTACCTCCAGAGTTGGAAAGTGCATAGTTGCGTGAGATGGGAAAAGTGTGGATCGTGCTTCCGATTTCATCCAGACACTTTGAAATGAGCAGTGTGTTGGTAATTATTTGCCATTTCCATGGCGTTTGGCACCGTAATAGTCATGAGGTGGGTCTCTGCATCCTGAAGCCTATGATGCTTTTTGCAGAGAAACCTCTGCTGAGGCCCAGGTAACTTGCTATTTCCCATAGCTGGCACAGGAGCCTTGGAAGATAGGATTGTTTTCAGTATTATTTCACCATTTTTTCACCACTGTTTCAAGAACGGGAGCCCTTTTCAACCGTTAGCGGAAGAATCCTTCTTTGGAGATGAGATATTTTTCTGGGGTGGCAAGTGCAGGGCCTCTGTCAGTACTGGGTTTGTTGGACTAGCGCCAGACATGAGAAGTGCGCCTTTGTGGGACAGGTGAATAGTGCGGATCCTGTTTCAGTCTAAAGACTGAAACAGGATCTGCACTTTTCACCGTTCCTTTCAGAATCATTTGATTCATCAGCTAGGAATGGCGATTGCTTCTCCAGACCAATTGAAGGCTAGGCCAAAGTAACTTGATCATTCCAAGAGGTGTGTGGCCCAACTTTTGAAAGAACTGCTAGGTGGAGAACTATTTGGTATTTTCCCGAAGCACTTTTCACCGTAATTGTCATAAGGTTGGTCTCTGCATCATTAAGCATACGAGAGTTTTCACAGACGAAACAGCCTGAGGCCCAGTAATCTTGGCATTTCCAATAGTTGGTCCTAAAGACTACCAAGAAAGTGTTCTTTTAAGTATTATTCCGTTGTGGTTTCCGCATTATTTTCAGAACCCGAGCAGGCTTCTCTCATTAGCATAAGAATCCTGCCTGGTAGTTGAGATTTCTGGGAGGGGTGTAAGTGCGGGGCTTCTGTCAGCCCTGCCTTTGATTTGTTTACCTCCAGAGTTGGAAAGTGCATATTTGCGTGAGATGGGAAAAGTGTGGATCGTGCTTCAGATTTCATCCTGACACTTTGAAATGGCCAGTGTGTTGGTAATTATTTGCCATTTCCATGGCGTTTGGCCCCGTAATAGTCATGAGGTCGGTCTCTGCCTCCTGAAGCCTATGATGCTTTTTGCAGAGAAACCTCTGCTGAGGCCCAGGTAACTTGCTATTTCCCATAGCTGGCACAGGAGCCTTGGAAGATAGGACTGTTTTCAGTATTATTTCACCATTTTTTCACCACTGTTTCAAGAACGGGAGCCCTTTTCAACCGTTAGCGGAAGAATCCTTCTTTGGAGATGAGATATTTTTCTGGGGTGGCAAGTGCAGGGCCTCTGTCAGTCCTGGGTTTGTTGGACTAGCGCCAGACATGAGAAGTGCGCCTTTGTGGGACAGGTGAATAGTGCGGATCCTGTTTCAGTCTAAAGACTGAAACAGGATCCGCACTTTTCACCGTTCCTTTCAGAATCATTTGATTGATCAGCTAGGAATGGCGATTGCTTCTCCAGACCAATCGAAGGCTAGGCCCAAGTAACTCGATCTTTCCAAGAGGTGTGTGGCCCAACTTTTGAAAGAACCGCTAAGTGGAGAACTATTTGGTATTTTTCCGAAGCACTTTTCACCGTAATTGTCATAAGGTTCGTCTCTGCATCCTTAAGCATACGAGAGTTTTCACAGACGAAACAGGCTGAGGCCCAGTAATCTTAGCATTTCCAATAGTTGGTCTTAGAGACTTCCAAGAAAGTGTTCTTTTAAGTATTATTCCATTGTGGTTTCAGCATTATTTTCAGAACATGAGCAGGGTTCTCGCATTAGCATAAGAATCCTGCCTGGTAGTTGAGATTTCTGGGTAGGGTATAAGTTGGGGGATTCTGTCAGCCCTGCCTTTGATTTGTTTACCTCCAGAGTTGGAAAGTGCATAGTTGCGTGAGATGGGAAAAGTGTGGATCGTGTTTCAGATTTCATACTGACATTTGAAATGATCAGTGTGTTGGTAATTATTTGCCATTTCCATGGCGTTTGGCACCGTAATAGTCATGAGGTCGGTCTCTGCATCCTGAAGCCTATGATGCTTTTTGCAGAGAAACCTCTGCTGAGGCCCAGGTAACTTGCTATTTCCCATAGCTGGCACAGGAGCCTTGGAAGATAGGATTGTTTTCAGTATTATTTCACCATTTTTTCACCACTGTTTCAAGAACGGGAGCCCTTTTCAACCGTTAGCGGAAGAATCCTTCTTTGGAGATGAGATATTTTTCTGGGGTGGCAAGTGCAGGGCCTCTGTCAGTCCTGGGTTTGTTGGACTAGCGCCAGACATGAGAAGTGAGCCTTTGTGGGACAGGTGAATAGTGCGGATCCTGTTTCAGTCTAAAGACTGAAACAGGATCCGCACTTTTCACCGTTCCTTTCAGAATCATTTGATTCATCAGCTAGGAATGGTGATTGCTTCTCCAGACCAATCGAAGGCTAGGCCAAAGTAACTCGATCTTTCCAAGAGGTGTGTGGCCCAACTTTTGAAAGAACCGCTAAGTGGAGAACTATTTGGTATTTTTCCTAAGCACTTTTCACCGTAATTGTCCTAAGGTTGGTCTCTGCATCCTTAAGCATACCAGAGTCTTCACAGACGAAACAGGCTGAGGCCCAGTAATCTTGGCATTTCCAATAGTTGTCCTAGAGACTACCAAGAAAGTGTTCTTTTAAGTATTATTCCTTTGTGGTTTCAGCATTATTTTCAGTACCGGAGCAGTGTTCTCGCATTAGCATAAGAATCCTGCCTGGTAGTTGAGATTTCTGTGTGGGGTGTAAGTGCGGGGCTTCTGTCAGCCCTGCCTTTGATTTGTTTACCTCCAGAGTTGGAAAGTGCATAGTTGCGTGAGATGGGAAAAGTGTGGATCGTGCTTCCGATTTCATCCAGACACTTTGAAATGAGCAGTGTGTTGGTAATTATTTGCCATTTCCATGGCGTTTGGCACCGTAATAGTCATGAGGTGGGTCTCTGCATCCTGAAGCCTATGATGCTTTTTGCAGAGAAACCTCTGCTGAGGCCCAGGTAACTTGCTATTTCCCATAGCTGGCACAGGAGCCTTGGAAGATAGGATTGTTTTCAGTATTATTTCACCATTTTTTCACCACTGTTTCAAGAACGGGAGCCCTTTTCAACCGTTAGCGGAAGAATCCTTCTTTGGAGATGAGATATTTTTCTGGGGTGGCAAGTGCAGGGCCTCTGTCAGTCCTGGGTTTGTTGGACTAGCGCCAGACATGAGAAGTGCGCCTTTGTGGGACAGGTGAATAGTGCGGATCCTGTTTCAGTCTAAAGACTGAAACAGGATCCGCACTTTTCACCGTTTCTTTCAGAATCATTTGATTCATCAGCTAGGAATGGCGATTGCTTCTCCAGACCAATCGAAGGCTAGGCCAAAGTAACTCGATCTTTCCAAGAGGTGTGTGGCCCAACTTTTGAAAGAACCGCTAAGTGGAGAACTATTTGGTATTTTTCCTAAGCACTTTTCACCGTAATTGTCCCAAGGCTGGTCTCTGCATCCTTAAGCATACCAGAGTCTTCACAGACGAAACAGGCTGAGGCACAGTAATCTTGGCATTTCCAATAGTTGGTCCTAGAGACTAGCAAGAAAGTGTTCTTTTAAGTATTATTCCGTTGTGGTTTCAGCATTATTTTCAGAACCCGAGCAGGGTTCTCGCATTAGCATAAGAATCCTGCCTGGTAGTTGAGATATCATGGGTGGGGTCTAAGTTGGGGGATTCTGTCAGCCTTGCCTTTGATTTGTTTACCTCCAGAGTTGGAAAGTGCATAATTGCGTGAGATGGGAAAAGTGTGGATCGTGTTTCAGATTTCATACTGACATTTGAAATGATCAGTGTGTTGGGAATTATTTGCCATTTCCATGGCGTTTGGCCCCGTAATAGTCATGAGGTCGGTCTCTGCATCCTGAAGCCTATGATGCTTTTTGCAGAGAAACCTCTGCTGAGGCCCAGGTAACTTGCTATTTCCCATAGCTGGCACAGGAGCCTTGGAAGATAGGATTGTTTTCAGTATTATTTCACCATTTTTTCACCACTGTTTCAAGAACGGGAGCCCTTTTCAACCGTTAGCGGAAGAATCCTTCTTTGGAGATGAGATATTTTTCTGGGGTGGCAAGTGCAGGGCCTCTGTCAGTCCTGGGTTTGTTGGACTAGCGCCAGACATGAGAAGTGCGCCTTTGTGGGACAGGTGAATAGTGCGGATCCTGTTTCAGTCTAAAGACTGAAACAGGATCCGCACTTTTCACCGTTCCTTTCAGAATCATTTGATTCATCAGCTAGGAATGGCGATTGCTTCTCCAGACCAATCGAAGGCTAGGCCAAAGTAACTCGATCTTTCCAAGAGGTGTGTGGCCCAACTTTTGAAAGAACCGCTAAGTGGAGAACTATTTGGTATTTTTCCTAAGCACGTTTCACCGTAATTGTCATAAGCTTGGTCTCTGCGTCCTTAAGCATACCAGTGTCTTCACAGACGAAACAGGCTGAGGCCCAGTAATCTTGGCATTTCCAATAGGTGGTCTTAGAGACCACCAAGACAGTGTTCTTTTAGGTATTATTCCATTGTGGTTTCAGCATTATTTTCAGAACCCGAGCAGGGTTCTCGCATTAGCATAAGAATCCTGCCTGGTAGTTGAGATTTCATGGTGGGGTGTAAGTGCGAGGCTTCTGTCAGCCCTGCCTTTGATTTGTTTGCCTCCAGAGTTTGTAAGTGCATATGTGCGTCAGATGGGAAAAGTGTGGATCGTGCTTCAGATTTCATCCTGACACTTTTGAAATCACCACTATGTTGGTAATTGTTTGCCATTTCCATAGCATTTTGCACCGTAATAGTCATGAGGTCGGTCTCTGCATCCTGAAGCCTGTGATGCTTTTCGCAGAGAAACCCCTGCTGAGGCCCAGGTAACTTCCTATTTCCCATATCTGGCACCGCAGCCTTGGAAGATAGGATTGTTTTCAGTATGATTTCACCATCCTTTCACCAGTGTTTGAAGAACGGGAGCCCTTTTGAACCGTTAGCGTAAGAATCCTTCTTTAGAGAAGAGATATTTCCCTGGGGTTGCAAGTTCAGGGCCTCTGTCAGTCCTGGGTTTGTTGGACTAGCGCCAGACATGAGAAGTGCGCCTTTGTGGGACAGGTGAATAGTGCGGATCCTGTTTTAGTCTAAGGACTGAAACAGGATCCGCAGTTTTCACCGTTCCTTTCAGAATCATTTGATTCATCAGCTTGGAATGGCGATTCCATCTCCAGACCAATCGAAGGCTAGGGCAAAGTAACTCAGTCTTTCCAAGAGGTGGGTGGCACAATTTTTGAAAGAACCGCTAGGTGGACAACTATTTGGTATTATTCCGTAGCACTTTTCACCGTAATTGTCCTAACGTTGGTCTCTGCATCCTTAAGCATACGAGAGTTTTCACAGACGAAAGCAGGCTGAGGCCCAGTAAACTTGGCATTTCCAATAGTTGGTCCTAGAGACTACAAAGAAAGTGTTCTTTAAAGTATTATTCCACTGTGGTTTCACCATTGTTTTCAGAACCCGAGCAGGGTTCTAGCATTAGCATAAGAATCCTGCCTGGTAGTTGAGATTTCTGGGTGGGGTGTTAGTGCGGGGCTTCTGTCAGCCTGGCCATTGATTTGTTTACCTCCAGAGTTGGTAAGTGCATATTTGCGTCAGATGGGAAAAGTGTGGATCGTGCTTCAGATTTCATCCTGAAACTTTTGAAATCACCACTATGTTGGTAATTGTTTGCCATTTCCATAGCGTTTTGCACCGTAATAGTCATGAGGTCGGTCTCTGCATCCTGAAGCCTGTGATGCTTTTCGCAGAGATACCCCTGCTGAGGCCCAGGTAACTTCCTATTTCCCATATCTGGCACCGCAGCCTTGGAAGATAGGATTGTTTTCAGTATTATTTCACCCTCCTTTCACCAGTGTTTGAAGAACGGGAGCACTTTTCAACCGTTAGCGTAACAATCCTTCTTTAGAGAAGAGATATTTCTCTGGGGTGGCAAGTTCAGTGCCTCTGTCAGTCCTGGGTTTGTTGGACTAGCGCCAGACATGATCCGCACTTTTCACCGTTCCTTTCAGAATCATTTGATTCATCAGCTTGGAATGGCGATTCCATCTCCACACCAAACGAAGGCTAGGGCAAAGTAACTCAATCTTTCCAAGAGGTGTGTGGCACAACTTTTGAAAGAACCGCTAGGTGGAGAACTATTTGGTATTTTTCCATAGCACTTTTCACCGCAGTTGTCCTAAAGTTGGTCTCTGCATCCTTAAGCATACGAGAGTTTTCACAGACGAAAGCAGGCTGAGGCCCAGTAAACTTGGCATTTCCAGTAGTTGGTCCTAGAGACTACAAAGAAAGTGTTCTTTAAAGTATTATTCCACTGTAGTTTCACCATTGTTTTCAGAACCCGAGCAGGGTTCTAGCATTAGCTTAAGAATCCTGCCTGGTAGTTGAGATTTCTGGGTGGGGTGTAAGTGCGGGGCTTCTGTCAGCCCGGCCATTGATTTGTTTACCTCCAGAGTTGGTAAGTGCATATGTGCGTCAGATGGGAAAAGTGTGGATCGTGCTTCAGATTTCATCCTGACACTTTTGAAATCACCACTATGTTGGTAATTGTTTGCCATTTCCATAGCGTTTTGCACCGTAATAGTCATGAGGTCGGTCTCTGCATCCTGAAGCCTGTGATGCTTTTCGCAGAGAAACCCCTGCTGAGGCCCCTATTTCCCATATCTGGCACCGCAGCCTTGGAAGATAGGATTGTTTTCAGTATGATTTCCCCATCCTTTCACCAGTGTTTGAAGAACGGGAGCCCTTTTCAACCGTTAGCGTAAGAATCCTTCTTTAGAGAAGAGATATTTTTCTGGGGTGGCAAGTTCAGGGCCTCTGTCAGTCCTGGGTTTGTTGGACTAGCGCCAGACATGAGAAGTGCGCCTTTGTGGGACAGGTGAATAGTGCGGATCCTGTTTCAGTCTAAAGACTGAAACAGGATCCGCACTTTTCACCGTTCCTTTCAGAATCATTTGATTCATCAGCTTAGAATGGCGATTCCATCTCCAGACCAATCGAAGGCTAGGGCAAAGTAACTCAATCTTTCCAAGAGGTGTGTGGCACAACTTTTGAAAGAACCGCTAGGTGGAGAACTATTTGGTATTTTTCCGTAGCACTTTTCACCGTAATTCTCCTAACGTTGGTCTCTGCATCCTTAAGCATACGAGAGTTTTCACAGACGAAAGCAGGCTGAGGCCCAGTAAACTTGGCATTTCCAATAGTTGGTCCTAGAGACTACAAAGAAAGTGTTCTTTAAAGTATTATTCCACTGTGGTTTCACCATTGTTTTCAGAACCCGAGCAGGGTTCTAGCATTAGCATAAGAATCCTGCCTGGTAGTTGAGATTTCAGGGTGGGGTGTAAGTGCGGGCCTTCTGTCAGCCCCTCCATTGATTTGATTACCTCCAGAGTTTGTAAGTGCATATGTGCGTCAGATGGGAAAAGTGTGGATCGTGCTTCAGATTTCATCCTGACACTTTTGAAATCACCACTATGTTGGTAATTGTTTGCCATTTCCATAGCGTTTTGCGCCGTAATAGTCATGAGGTCGGTCTCTGCATCCTGAAGCCTGTGATGCTTTTCGCAGAAAAACCCCTGCTGAGGCCCAGGTAACTTCCTATTTCCCATATCTGGCACGGCAGCCTTGGAAGATAGGATTGTTTTCAGTATGATTTCCCCATCCTTTCACCAGTGTTTGAAGAACGGGAGCCCTTTTCAACCGTTAGCGTAAGAATCCTTCTTTAGAGAAGAGATATTTTTCTGGGGTGGCAAGTTCAGGGCCTCTGTCAGTCCTGGGTTTGTTGGACTAGCGCCAGACATGAGAAGTGCGCCTTTGTGGGACAGGTGAATAGTGCGGATCCTGTTTCAGTCTAAAGACTGAAACAGGATCCACACTTTTCACCGTTCCTTTCAGAATCATTTGATTCATCAGTTTGGAATGGCGATTCCATCTCCAGACCAATCGAAGGCTAGGGCAAAGTAACTCAATCTTTCCAAGAGGTGTGTGGCACAACTTTTGAAAGAACCGCTAGGTGGAGAACTATTTGGTATTTTTCCGTAGCACTTCTCACCGTAATTGTCCTAACGTTGGTCTCTGCATCCTTAAGCATACGAGAGTTTTCACAGACGAAAGCAGGCTGAGGCCCAGTAAACTTGGCATTTCCAATAGTTGGTCCTAGAGACTACAAAGAAAGAGTACTTTAAAGTATTATTCCACTGTGGTTTCCCCATTGTTTTCAGAACCCGAGCAGGGTTCTAGCATTAGCATAAGAATCCTGCCTGGTAGTTGAGATTTCTGGGTGGGGTGTTAGTGCGGGGCTTCTGTCAGCCCGGCCATTGATTTGTTTACCTCCAGAGTTTGTAAGTGCATATGTGCGTCAGATGGGAAAAGTGTGGATCGTGCTTCAGATTTCATCCTGACACTTTTGAAATCACCACTATGTTGGTAATTGTTTGCCATTTCCATAGCGTTTTGCACCGTAATAGTCATGAGGTCGGTCTCTGCATCCTGAAGCCTGTGATGCTTTTCGCAGAGAAACCCCTGCTGAGGCCCAGGTAACTTCCTATTTCCCATATCTGGCAACGCAGCCTTGGAAGATAGGATTGTTTTCAGTATGATTTCACCATCCTTTCACCAGTGTTTGAAGAACGGGAGCCCTTTTGAACCGTTAGCGTAAGAATCCTTCTTTAGAGAAGAGATATTTCCCTGGGGTTGCAAGTTCAGGGCCTCTGTCAGTCCTGGGTTTGTTGGACTAGCGCCAGACATGAGAAGTGCGCCTTTGTGGGACAGGTGAATAGTGCGGATCCTGTTTTAGTCTAAGGACTGAAACAGGATCCGCACTTTTCACCGTTCCTTTCAGAATCATTTGATTCATCAGCTTGGAATGGCGATTCCATCTCCAGACCAATCGAAGGCTAGGGCAAAGTAACTCAATCTGTCCAAGAGGTGTGTGGCACAACTTTTGAAAGAACCGCTAGGTGGAGAACTATTTGGTATTTTTCCATAGCACTCTTCACCCCAGTCGTCCTAAAGTTGGTCTCTGCATCCTTAAGGATACGAGAGTTTTCACAGACTAAAGCAGGCTGATGCCCAGTAAACTTGGCATTTCCAATAGTTGGTCCTAGAGACTACAAAGAAAGTGTTCTTTAAAGTAATATTCCACTGTGGTTTCACCATTGTTTTCAGAGCCCGAGCAGGGTTCTAGCATTAGCATAAGAATCCTGCCTGGTAGTTGAGATTTCTGGGTGGGGTGTAAGTGCGGGGCTTCTGTCAGCCCGGCCATTGATTTGTTTACCTCCAGAGTTGGTAAGTGCATATGTGCGTCAGATGGGAAAAGTGTGGATCGTGCTTCAGATTTCATCCTGACACTTTTGAAATCACCACTATGGTGGTAATTGTTTGCCACTTCCATAGCGTTTTGCACCGTAATAGTCATGAGGTCGGTCTCTGCATCCTGAAGCCTGTGATGCTTTTCGCAGAGAAACCCCTGCTGAGGCCCAGGTAACTTCCTATTTCCCATATCTGGCACCGCAGCCTTGGAAGATAGGATTGTTTTCAGTATGATTTCCCCATCCTTTCACCAGTGTTTGAAGAACGGAAGCTCTTTTCAACCGTTAGCGTAAGAATCCTTCTTTAGAGAAGAGATATTTTTCTGGGGTGGCAAGTTCAGGGCCTCTGTCAGTCCTGGGTTTGTTGGACTAGCGCCAGACATGAGAAGTGCGCCTTTGTGGGACAGGTGAATAGTGCGGATCCTGTTTTAGTCTAAGGACTGAAACAGGATCCGCACTTTTCACCGTTCCTTTCAGAATCATTTGATTCATCAGCTTGGAATGGCGATTCCATCTCCAGACCAATCGAAGGCTAGGGCAAAGTAACTCAATCTGTCCAAGAGGTGTGTGGCACAAATTTGAAAGAACCGCTAGGTGGAGAACTATTTGGTATTTTTCCATAGCACTCTTCACCCCAGTCGTCCTAAAGTTGGTCTCTGCATCCTTAAGGATACGAGAGTTTTCACAGACTAAAGCAGGCTGATGCCCAGTAAACTTGGCATTTCCAATAGTTGGTCCTAGAGACTACAAAGAAAGTGTTCTTTAAAGTAATATTCCACTGTGGTTTCACCATTGTTTTCAGAGCCCGAGCAGGGTTCTAGCATTAGCATAAGAATCCTGCCTGGTAGTTGAGATTTCTGGGTGGGGTGTAAGTGCGGGGCTTCTGTCAGCCCGGCCATTGATTTGTTTACCTCCAGAGTTGGTAAGTGCATATGTGCGTCAGATGGGAAAAGTGTGGATCGTGCTTCAGATTTCATCCTGACACTTTTGAAATCACCACTATGGTGGTAATTGTTTGCCACTTCCATAGCGTTTTGCACCGTAATAGTCATGAGGTCGGTCTCTGCATCCTGAAGCCTGTGATGCTTTTCGCAGAGAAACCCCTGCTGAGGCCCAGGTAACTTCCTATTTCCCATATCTGGCACCGCAGCCTTGGAAGATAGCATTGTTTTCACTATGATTTCCCCATCCTTTCACCAGTGTTTGAAGAACGGGAGCCCTTTTCAACCGTTAGCGTAAGAACCCTTCTTTAGAGAAGAGATATTTCTCTGGGGTGGCAAGTTCAGGGCCTCTGTCAGTCCTGGGTTTGTTGGACTAGCGCCAGACATGAGAAGTGCGCCTTTGTGGGACAGGTCAATAGTGCGGTTCCTGTTTCAGTCTAAAGACTGAAACAAGATCGGCACTTTTCACCGTTCCTTTCAGAATCGTTTGATTCATCAGCTTGGAATGGCGATTCCATCTGCAGACCAAACGAAGGCTAGGGCAAAGTAACTCAATCTTTCCAAGAGGTGTGTGGCACAACTTTTGAAAGAACCGCTAGGTGGAGAACTATTTGGTATTTTTCCGTAGCACTTTTCACCGTAATTCTCCTAACGTTGGTCTCTGCATCCTTAAGCATACGAGAGTTTTCACAGACGAAAGCAGGCTGAGGCCCAGTAAACTTGGCATTTCCAATAGTTGGTCCTAGAGACTACAAAGAAAGTGTTCTTTAAAGTAATATTCCACTGTGGTTTCACCATTGTTTTCAGAACCCGAGCAGGGTTCTAGCATTAGCATAAGAATCCTGCCTGGTTGTTGAGATTTCTGGGTGGGGTGTAAGTGCGGGCCTTCTGTCAGCCCGGCCATTGATTTGTTTACCTCCAGAGTTGGTAAGTGCATATTTGCGTCAGATGGGAAAAGTGTGGATCGTGCTTCAGATTTCATCCTGACACTTTTGAAATCACCACTATGTTGGTAATTGTTTGCCATTTCCATAGCGTTTTGCACCGTAATAGTCATGAGGTCGGTCTCTGCATCCTGAAGCCTGTGATGCTTTTCGCAGAGAAACCCCTGCTGAGGCACAGGTGACTTCCTATTTCCCATATCTGGCACCGCAGCCTTGGAACATAGGATTGTTTTCAGTATGATTTCCCCATCCTTTCACCAGTGTTTGAAGAACGGGAGCCCTTTTCAACCGTTAGCGTACGAATCCTTCTTTAGAGAAGAGATATTTCTCTGGGGTTGCAAGTTCAGGGCCTCTGTCAGTCCTGGGTTTGTTGGACTAGCGCCAGACATGAGAAGTGCGCCTTTGTGGGACAGGTGAATAGTGCGGATCCTGTTTCAGTCTAAAGACTGAAACAGGATCCGCACTTTTCACCGTTCCTTTCAGAATCATTTGATTCATCAGCTTGGAATGGCGATTCCATCTCCAGACCAATCGAAGGCTAGGGCAAAGTAACTCAAACTTTCCAAGAGGTGTGTGGCACAACTTTTGAAAGAAACGCTAGGTGGAGAACTATTTGGTATTTTTCCATAGCACTTTTCACCGCAGTTGTCCTAAAGTTGGTCTCTGCATCCTTAAGCATACGAGAGTTTTCACAGACGAAAGCAGGCTGAGGCCCAGTAAACTTGGCATTTCCAATAGTTGGTCCTAGAGACTACAAAGAAAGTGTTTTTTAAAGTATTATTCCACTGTGGTTTCAACATTGTTTTCAGAACCCGAGCAGGGTTCTAGCATTAGCATAAGAATCCTGCCTGGTAGTTGAGATTTCTGGGTGGGGTGTTAGTGCGGGGCTTCTGTCAGCCCGGCCATTGATTTGTTGACCTCCAGAGTTGGTAAGTGCATATTTGCGTCAGATGGGAAAAGTGTGGATCGTGCTTCAGATTTCATCCTGACACTTTAGAAATCACCACTATGTTGGTAATTGTTTGCCATTTCCATAGCGTTTTGCACCGTAATAGTCATGAGGTCGGTCTCTGCATCCTGAAGCCTGTGATGCTTTTCGCAGAGAAACCCCTGCTGAGGCCCAGGTGACTTCCTATTTCCCATATCTGGCACCGCAGCCTTGGAACATAGGATTGTTTTCAGTATGATTTCCCCATCCTTTCACCAGTGTTTGAAGAACGGGAGCCCTTTTCAACCGTTAGCGTAAGAATCCTTCTTTAGAGAAGAGATATTTTTCTGGGGTGGCAAGTTCAGGGCCTCTGTCAGTCCTGGGTTTGTTGGACTAGCGCCAGACATGAGAAGTGCGCCTTTGTGGGACAGGTGAATAGTGCGGATCCTGTTTCAGTCTAAAGACTGAAACAGGATCCGCACTTTTCACCGTTCCTTTCAGAATCATTTGATTCATCAGCTTGGAATGGCGATTCCATCTCTAGACCAATCGAAGGCTAGGGCAAAGTAACTCAATCTTTCCAAGAGGTGTGTGGCACAACTTTTGAAAGAACCGCTAGGTGGAGAACTATTTGGTATTTTTCCGTAGCACTTTTCACCGTAATTGTCCTAACGTTGGTCTCTGCATCCTTAAGCATACGAGAGTTTTCACAGACGAAAGCAGGCTGAGGCCCAGTAAACTTGGCATTTCCAATAGTTGGTCCTAGAGACTACAAAGAAAGTGTTCTTTAAAGTATTATTCCACTGTGGTTTCACCATTGTTTTCAGAACCCGAGCAGGGTTCTAGCCTTAGCATAAGAATCCTGCCTGGTAGTTGAGATATCTGGGTGGGGTGTAAGTGCGGGCCTACTGTCAGCCCGGCCATTGATTTGTTTACCTCCAGAGTTGGTAAGTGCATATTTGCGTCAGATGGGAAAAGTGTGGATCGTGCTTCAGATTTCATCCTGACACTTTTGAAATCACCACTATGTTGGTAATTGTTTGCCATTTCCATAGCGTTTTGCACCGTAATAGTCATGAGGTCGGTCTCTGCATCCTGAAGCCTGTGATGCTTTTCGCAGAGAAACCCCTGCTGAGGCCCAGGTAACTTCCTATTTCCCATATCTGGCACCGCAGCCTTGGAAGATAGGATTGTTTTCAGTATGATTTCCCCATCCTTTCACCAGTGTTTGAAGAACGGGAGCCCTTTTCAACCGTTAGCGTAAGAATCCTTCTTTAGAGAAGAGATATTTTTCTGGGGTGGCAAGTTCAGGGCCTCTGTCAGTCCTGGGTTTGTTGGACTAGCGCCAGACATGAGAAGTGCGCCTTTGTGGGACAGGTGAATAGTGCGGATCCTGTTTCAGTCTAAAGACTGAAACAGGATCCGCACTTTTCACCGTTCCTTTCAGAATCATTTGATTCATCAGCTTGGAATGGCGATTACAACTCCAGACCAATCGAAGGCTAGGGCAAAGGAACTCAATCTTTCCAAGAGGTGTGTGGCACAACTTTTGAAAGAACCGCTAGGTGGAGAACTATTTGGTATTTTTCCGTAGCACTTTTCACCGTAATTGTCCTAACGTTGGTATCTGCATCCTTATGCATACGAGAGTTTTCACAGACGAAAGCAGGCTGAGGCCCAGTAAACTTGGCATTTAAAATAGTTGGTCCTAGAGACTACAAAGAAAGTGTTCTTTAAAGTATTATTCCACTGTGGTTTCACCATTGTTTTCAGAACGCGAGCAGGGTTCTAGCATTAGCATAAGAATCCTGCCTGGTAGTTGAGATTTCTGGGTGGGGTGTTAGTGCGGGGCTTCTTTCAGCCCGGCCATTGATTTGTTTACCTCCAGAGTCGGTAAGTGCATATTTGCGTCAGATGGGAAAAGTGTGGATCGTGCTTCAGATTTCATCCTGACACTTTTGAAATCACCACTATGTTGGTAATTGTTTGCCATTTCCATAGCGTTTTGCACCGTAATAGTCATGAGGTCGGTCTCTGCATCTTGAAGCCTGTGATGCTTTTCGCAGAGAAACCCCTGCTGAGGCCCAGGTGACTTCCTATTTCCCATATCTGGCACCGCAGCCTTGGAAGATAGGATTGTTTTCAGTATGATTTCCCCATCCTTTCACCAGTGTTTGAAGAACGGGAGCCCTTTTCAACCGTTAGCGTAAGAATCCTTCTTTAGAGAAGAGATAATTTTCTGGGGTGGCAAGTTCAGGGCCTCTGTCAGTCCTGGGTTTGTTGGACTAGCGCCAGACATGAGAAGTGCGCCTTTGTGGGACAGGTGAATAGTGCGGATCCTGTTTCAGTCTAAAGACTGAAACAGGATCCGCACTTTTCACCGTTCCTTTCAGAATCATTTGATTCATCAGCTTGGAATGGCGATTCCATCTCCAGACCAATCGAAGGCTAGGGCAAAGTAACTCAATCTTTCCAAGAGGTGTGTGGCACAACTTTTGAAAGAACCGCTAGGTGGAGAACTATTTGGTATTTTTCCGTAGCACTTTTCACCGTAATTGTCCTAACGTTGGTCTCTGCATCCTTAAGCATACGAGAGTTTTCACAGACGAAAGCAGGCTGAGGCCCAGTAAACTTGGCATTTCCAATAGTTGGTCCTAGAGACTACAAAGAAAGTGTTCTTTAAAGTATTATTCCACTGTGGTTTCACCATTGTTTTCAGAACCCGAGCAGGGTTCTAGCATTAGCATAAGAATCCTGCCTGGTAGTAGAGATTTCTGGGTGGGGTGTAAGTGCGGGGCTTCTGTCAGCCCGGCCATTGATTTGTTTACCTCCAGAGTTGGTAAGTGCATATTTGCGTCAGATGGGAAAAGTGTGGATCGTGCTTCAGATTTCATCCTGACACTTTTGAAATCACCACTATGTTGGTAATTGTTTGCCATTTCCATAGCGTTTTGCACCGTAATAGTCATGAGGTCGGTCTCTGCATCCTGAAGCCTGTGATGCTTTTCGCAGAGAAGCCCCTGCTGAGGCCCAGGTAACTTCCTATTTCCCATATCTGGCACCGCAGCCTTGGAAGATAGGATTGTTTTCAGTATGATTTCCCCATCCTTTCACCAGTGTTTGAAGAACGGGAGCCCTTTTCAACCGTTAGCGTAAGAATCCTTCTTTAGAGAAGAGATAATTTTCTGGGGTGGTAAGTTCATGGCCTCTGTCAGTCCTGGGTTTGTTGGACTAGCGCCAGACATGAGAAGTGCGCCTTTGTGGGACAGGTGAATAGTGCGGATCCTGTTTCAGTTTAAAGACTGAAACAGGATCCGCACTTTTCACCGTTCCTTTCAGAATCATTTGATTCATCAGCTTGGAATGGCGATTCCATCTCCAGACCAATCGAAGGCTAGGGCAAAGTAACTCAATCTTTCCAAGAGGTGTGTGGCACAACTTTTGAAAGAACCGCTAGGTGGAGAACTATTTGGTATTTTTCCGTAGCACTTTTCACCGTAATTGTCCTAACGTTGGTCTCTGCATCCTTAAGCATACGAGACTTTTCACAGAGGAAAGCAGGCTGAGGCCCAGTAAACTTGGCATTTCCAATAGTTGGTCCTAGAGACTACAAAGAAAGTGTTCTTTAAAGTAATATTCCACTGTGGTTTCACCATTGTTTTCAGAACCCGAGCAGGGTTCTAGCATTAGCATAAGAATCCTGCCTGGTAGTTGAGATTTCTGGGTGGGGTGTAAGTGCGGGCCTTCTGTCAGCCCGGCCATTGATTTGTTTACCTCCAGACTTGGTAAGTGCATATTTGCGTCAGATGGGAAAAGTGTGGATCGTGCTTCAGATTTCATCCTGACACTTTTGAAATCACCACTATGTTGGTAATTGTTTGCCATTTCCATAGCGTTTTGCACCGTAATAGTCATGAGGTCGGTCTCTGCATCCTGAAGCCTGTGATGCTTTTCGCAGAGAAACCCCTGCTGAGGCCCAGGTGACTTCCTATTTCCCATATCTGGCACCGCAGCCTTGGAACATAGGATTGTTTTCAGTATGATTTCCCCATCCTTTCACCAGTGTTTGAAGAACGGGAGCCCTTTTCAACCGTTAGCGTTTGAATCCTTCTTTAGAGAAGAGATATTTCTCTGGGGTTGCAAGTTCAGGGCCTCTGTCAGTCCTGGGTTTGTTGGACTAGCGCCAGACATGAGAAGTGCGCCTTTGTGGTACAGGTGAATAGTGCGGATCCTGTTTCAGTCTAAAGACTGAAACAGGATCCGCACTTTTCACCGTTCCTTTCAGAATCATTTGATTCATCAGCTTGGAATGGCGATTCCATCTCCAGACCAATCGAAGGCTAGGGCAAAGTAACTCAATCTTTCCAAGTGGTGTGTGGCACAACTTTTGAAAGAACCGCTAGGTGGAGAACTATTTGGTATTTTTCCGTAGCACTTTTCACCGTAATTCTCCTAACGTTGGTCTCTGCATCCTTAAGCATACGAGAGTTTTCACAGACGAAAGCAGGCTGAGGCCCAGTAAACTTGGCATTTCCAATAGTTTGTCCTAGAGACTACAAAGAAAGTGTTCTTTAAAGTATTATTCCACTGTGGTTTCACCATTGTTTTCAGAACCCGAGCAGGGTTCTAGCATTAGCATAAGAATCCTGCCTGGTAGTTGAGATTTCTGGGTGGGGTGTAAGTGCGGGCCTTCTGTCAGCCCGGCCATTGATTTGATTACCTCCAGAGTTTGTAAGTGCATATGTGCGTCAGATGGGAAAAGTGTGGATCGTGCTTCAGATTTCATCCTGACACTTTTGAAATCACCACTATGTTGGTAATTGTTTGCCATTTCCATAGCGTTTTGCACCGTAATACTCATGAGGTCGGTCTCTGCATCCTGAAGGCTGTGATGCTTTTCGCAGAGAAACCCCTGCTGAGGCCCAGGTAACTTCCTATTTCCCATATCTGGCACCGCAGCCTTGGAAGATAGGATTGTTTTCAGTATGATTTCCCCATCCTTTCACCAGTGTTTGAAGAACGGGAGCCCTTTTCAACCGTTAGCGTAAGAATCCTTCTTTAGAGAAGAGATATTTTTCTGGGGTGGCAAGTTCAGGGCCTCTGTCAGTCCTGGGTTTGTTGGACTAGCGCCAGACATGAGAAGTGCGCCTTTGTGGGACAGGTCAATAGTGCGGTTCCTGTTTCAGTCTAAAGACTGAAACAAGATCCGCACTTTTCACCATTCCTTTCAGAATCGTTTGATTCATCAGCTTGGAATGGCGATTCCATCTGCAGACCAAACGAAGGCTAGGGCAAAGTAACTCAATCTTTCCAAGAGGTGTGTGGCACAACTTTTGAAAGAACCGCTAGGTGGAGAACTACTTGGTATTTTTCCGTAGCACTTTTCACCGTAATTGTCCTAACGTTGGTCTCTGCATCCTTAAGCGTACGAGAGTTTTCACAGACGAAAGCAGGCTGAGGCCCAGTAAACTTGGCATTTCCAATAGTTGGTCCTAGAGACTACAAGGAAAGTGTTCTTTAAAGTAATATTCCACTGTGGTTTCACCATTGTTTTCAGAACCCGAGCAGGTTTCTAGCCTTAGCATAAGAATCCTGCCTGGTAGTTGAGATTTCTGGGTGCGGTGTTAGTGCCGGGCTTCTTTCAGCCCGGCCATTGATTTGTTTACCTCCAGAGTTGGAAAGTGCATATTTGCGTCAGATGGGAAAAGTGTGGATCGTTCTTCAGATTTCATCCTGACACTTTTGAAATCACCACTATGTTGGTAATTGTTTGCCATTTCCATAGCGTTTTGCACCGTAATAGTCATGAGGTCGGTCTCTGCATCCTGAAGCCTGTGATGCTTTTCGCAGAGAAACCCCTGCTGAGGCCCAGGTAACTTCCTATTTCCCATATCTGGCACCGCACCCTTGGAAGATAGGATTGTTTTCAGTATGATTTCACCATCCTTTCACCAGTGTTTGAAGAACGGGAGCCCTTTTCAACCGTTAGCGTAAGAATCCTTCTTTAGAGAAGAGATATTTCTCTGGGGTGGCAAGTTCAGGGCCTCTGTCAGTCCTGGGTTTGTTGGACTAGCGCCAGACATGAGAAGTACGCCTTTGTGGGACAGGTGAATAGTGCGGATCCTGTTTCAGTCTAAGGACTGAAACAGGATCCGCACTTTTCACCGTTCCTTTCAGAATCATTTGATTCATCAGCTTGGAATGGCGATTCCATCTCCAGACCAATCGAAGGCTAGGGCAAAGTAACTCAATCTTTCCAAAAGGTGTGTGGCACAACTTTTGAAAGAACCGCTAGGTGGAGAACTATTTGGTATTTTTCCGTAGCACTTTTCACCGTAATTCTCCTAACGTTGGTCTCTGCATCCTTAAGCATACGAGAGTTTTCACAGACGAAAGCAGGCTGAGGCCCAGTAAACTTGGCATTTCCAATAGTTGGTCCTAGAGACTACCAAGAAAGTGTTCTTTAAAGTATTATTCCACTGTGGTTTCACCATTGTTTTCAGAACCCGAGCAGGGTTCTAGCATTAGCATAAGAATCCTGCCTGGTAGTTGAGATTTCTGGGTGGGGTGTAAGTGCGGGGCTTCTGTCAGCCCGGCCATTGATTTGTTTACCTCCAGAGTTGGTAAGTGCATATTTGCGTCAGATGGGAAAAGTGTGGATCGTGCTTCAGATTTCATCCTGACACTTTTGAAATCACCACTATGTTGGTAATTGTTTTCCATTTCCATAGCGTTTTGCACCGTAATAGTCATGAGGTCGGTCTCTGCATCCTGAAGCCTGTGATGCTTTTCGCAGAGAAACCCCTGCTGAGGCCCAGGTGACTTCCTATTTCCCATATCTGGCACCGCAGCCTTGGAACATAGGATTGTTTTCAGTATGATTTCCCCATCCTTTCACCAGTGTTTGAAGAACGGGAGCCCTTTTCAACCGTTAGCGTTTGAATCCTTCTTTAGAGAAGAGATATTTCTCTGGGGTTGCAAGTTCAGGGCCTCTGTCAGTCCTGGGTTTGTTGGACTAGCGCCGGACATGAGAAGTGCGCCTTTGTGGGACAGGTGAATAGTGCGGATCCTGTTTCAGTCTAAAGACTGAAACAGGATCCGCACTTTTCACCGTTCCTTTCAGAATCATTTGATTCATCAGCTTGGAATGGCGATTCCATCTCCAGACCAATCGAATTCTAGGGCAAAGGAACTCAATCTTTCCAAGAGGTGTGTGGCACAACTTTTGAAAGAACCGCTAGGTGGAGAACTATTTGGTATTTTTCCGTAGCACTTTTCACCGTAATTCTCCTAACATTGGTCTCTGCATCCTTAAGCATACGAGAGTTTTCACAGACGAAAGCAGGCTGAGGCCCAGTAAACTTGGCATTTCCAATAGTTGGTCCTAGAGACTACAAAGAAAGTGTTCTTTAAAGTATTATTCCACTGCGGTTTCACCATTGTTTTCAGAACCCGAGCAGGGTTCTAGCATTAGCATAAGAATCCTGCCTGGTAGTTGAGATTTCTGGGTGGGGTGTTAGTGGGGGCCTTCTGTCAGCCCGGCCATTGATTTTTTTACCTCCAGAGTTGGTAAGTGCATATTTGCGTCAGATGGGAAAAGTGTGGATCGTGCTTCAGATTTCATCCTGACACTTTTGAAATCACCACTATGTTGGTAATTGTTTGCCATTTCCATAGCGTTTTGCACCGTAATAGTCATGAGGTCGGTCTCTGCATCCTGAAGCCTGTGATGCTTTTCGCAGAGAAACCCCTGCTGAGGCCCAGGTGACTTCCTATTTCCCATATCTGGCACCGCAGCCTTGGAACATAGGATTGTTTTCAGTATGATTTCCCCATCCTTTCACCAGTGTTTGAAGAAGGGGAGCCCTTTTCAACCGTTAGCGTTTGAATCCTTCTTTAGAGAAGAGATATTTCTCTGGGGTTGCAAGTTCAGGGCCTCTGTCAGTCCTGGGTTTGTTGGACTAGCGCCGGACATGAGAAGTGCGCCTTTGTGGGACAGGTGAATAGTGCGGATCCTGTTTCAGTCTAAAGACTGAAACAGGATCCGCACTTTTCACCGTTCCGTTCAGAATCATTTGATTCATCAGCTTGGAATGGCGATTCCATCTCCAGACCAAACGAAGGCTAGGGCAAAGTAACTCAATCTTTCCCAGAGGTGTGTGGCACAACTTTTGAAAGAACCGCTAGGTGGAGAACTATTTGGTATTTTTCCATAGCACTTTTCACCGCAGTTGTCCTAAAGTTGGTCTCTGCATCCTTAAGCATACGAGAGTTTTCACAGACGAAAGCAGGCTGAGGCCCAGTAAACTTGGCATTTCCAATAGTTGGTCCTAGAGACTACAAAGAAAGTGTTCTTTAAAGTATTATTCCACTGTAGTTTCACCATTGTTTTCAGAACCCGAGCAGGGTTCTAGCATTAGCATAAGAATCCTGCCTGGTAGTTGAGATTTCTGGGTGGGGTGTAAGTGCGGGCCTTCTGTCAGCCCGGCCATTGATTTGTTTACCTCCAGAGTTGGTAAGTGCATATGTGCGTCAGATGGGAAAAGTGTGGATCGTGCTTCAGATTTCACCCTGACACTTTTGAAATCACCACTATGTTGGTAATTGTTTGCCATTTCCATAGCGTTTTGCACCGTAATAGTCATGAGGTCGGTCTCTGCATCCTGAAGCCTGTGATGCTTTTCGCAGAGAAACCCCTGCTGAGGCCCACGTGACTTCCTATTTCCCATATCTGGCACCGCAGCCTTGGAACATAGGATTGTTTTCAGTATGATTTCCCCATCCTTTCACCAGTGTTTGAAGAACGGGAGCCCTTTTCAACCGTTAGCGTTTGAATCCTTCTTTAGAGAAGAGATATTTCTCTGGGGTTGCAAGTTCAGGGCCTCTGTCAGTCCTGGGTTTGTTGGACTAGCGCCAGACATGAGAAGTGCGCCTTTGTGGGACAGGTGAATAGTGCGGATCCTGTTTCAGTCTAAAGACTGAAACAGGATCCGCACTTTTCACCGTTCCTTTCAGAATCATTTGATTCATCAGCTTGGAATGGCGATTCCATCTCCAGACCAATGGAAGGCTAGGGCAAAGTAACTCAATCTTTCCAAGAGGTGTGTGGCACAACTTTTGAAAGAACCGCTAGGTGGAGAACTATTTGGTATTTTTCCGTAGCACTTTTCACCGTAATTCTCCTAACGTTGGTCTCTGCATCCTTAAGCATACGAGAGTTTTCACAGACGAAAGCAGGCTGAGGCCCAGTAAACTTGGCATTTCCAATAGTTTGTCCTAGAGACTACAAAGAAAGTGTTCTTTAAAGTATTATTCCACTGTGGTTTCACCATTGTTTTCAGAACCCGAGCAGGGTTCTAGCATTAGCATAAGAATCCTGCCTGGTAGTTGAGATTTCAGGGTGGGGTGTAAGTGCGGGCCTTCTGTCAGCCCGGCCATTGATTTGATTACCTCCAGAGTTTGTAAGTGCATATGTGCGTCAGATGGGAAAAGTGTGGATCGTGCTTCAGATTTCATCCTGACACTTTTGAAATCACCACTATGTTGGTAATTGTTTGCCATTTCCATAGCGTTTTGCACCGTAATAGTCAGGAGGTCGGTCTCTGCATCCTGAAGCCTGTGATGCTTTTCGCAGAGAAACCCCTGCTGAGGCCCAGGTAACTTCCTATTTCCCATATCTGGCACCGCAGCCTTGGAAGATAGGATTGTTTTCAGTATGATTTCCCCATCCTTTCACCAGTGTTTGAAGAACGGGAGCCCTTTTCAACCGTTAGCGTAAGAATCCTTCTTTAGAGAAGAGATATTTTTCTGGGGTGGCACGTTCAGGGCCTCTGTCAGTCCTGGGTTTGTTGGACTAGCGCCAGACATGAGAAGTGCGCCTTTGTGGGACAGGTGAATAGTGCGGATCCTGTTTCAGTCTAAAGACTGAAACAGGATCCGCACTTTTCACCGTTCCTTTCAGAATCATTTGATTCATCAGCTTGGAATGGCGATTCCATCTCCAGACCAAACGAAGGCTAGGGCAAAGTAACTCAATCTTTCCAAGAGGTGTGTGGCACAACTTTTGAAAGAACCGCTAGGTGGAGAACTATTTGGTATTGTTCCGTAGCACTTTTCACCGTAATTGTCCTAACGTTGGTCTCTGCATCCTTAAGCATACGAGAGTTTTCACAGACGAAAGCAGGCTGAGGCCCAGTAAACTTGGCATTTCCAATAGTTGGTCCTAGAGACTACAAGGAAAGTGTTCTTTAAAGTAATATTCCACTGTGGTTTCACCATTGTTTTCAGAACCCGAGCAGGTTTCTAGCCTTAGCATAAGAATCCTGCCTGGTAGTTGAGATTTCTGGGTGCGGTGTTAGTGCCGGGCTTCTTTCAGCCCGGCCATTGATTTGTTTACCTCCAGAGTTGGAAAGTGCATATTTGCGTCAGATGGGAAAAGTGTGGATCATGCTTCAGATTTCACCCTGACACTTTTGAAATCACCACTATGTTGGTAATTGTTTGCCATTTCCATAGCGTTTTGCACCGTAATAGTCATGAGGTCGGTCTCTGCATCCTGAAGCCTGTGATGCTTTTCGCAGAGAAACCCCTGCTGAGGCCCAGGTATCTTCCTATTTCCCATATCTGGCACCGCACCCTTGGAAGATAGGATTGTTTTCAGTATGATTTGACCATCCTTTCACCAGTGTTTGAAGAACGGGAGCCCTTTTCAACCGTTAGCGTAAGAATCCTACTTTAGAGAAGAGATATTTTTCTGGGGGGGCAAGTTCAGGGCCTCTGTCAGTCCTGGGTTTGTTGGACTAGCGCCAGACATGAGAAGTGCGCCTTTGTGGGACAGGTGAATAGTGCGGATCCTGTTTCAGTCTAAAGACTGAAACAGGATCCGCACTTTTCACCGTTCCTTTCAGAATCATTTGATTCATCACCTTGGAATGGCGATTCCATCTCCAGACCAAACGAAGGCTAGGGCAAAGTAACTCAATCTTTCCAAGAGGTGTGTGGCACAACTTTTGAAAGAACCGCTAGGTGGAGAACTATTTGGTATTTTTCCGTAGCACTTTTCACCGCAGTTGTCCTAAAGTTGGTCTCTGCATCCTTAAGCATACGAGAGTTTTCACAGACGAAAGCAGGCTGCGGCCCAGTAAACTTGGCATTTCCAATAGTTGGTCCTAGAGACTACAAAGAAAGTGTTCTTTAAAGTAATATTCCACTGTGGTTTCACCATTGTTTTCAGAACCCGAGCAGGGTTCTAGCATTAGCATAAGAATCCTGCCTGGTAGTTGAGATTTCAGGGTGGGGTGTAAGTGTGGGCCTTCTATCAGCCCGGTCATTGATTTGTTTACCTCCAGAGTTGGTACGTGCATATGTGCGTCAGATGGGAAAAGTGTGGATCGTGCTTCAGATTTCATCCTGACACTTTTGAAATCACCACTATGTTGGTAATTGTTTGCCATTTCCATAGCGTTTTGCACCGTAATAGTCATGAGGTCGGTCTCTGCATCCTGAAGCCTGTGATGCTTTTCGCAGAGAAACCCCTGCTGAGGCCCAGGTAACTTCCTATATCCCATATCTGGCACCGCAGCCTTGGAAGATAGGATTGTTTTCAGTATGATTTCCCCATCCTTTCACCAGTGTTTGAAGAACGGGAGCCCTTTTCAACCGTTAGCGTAAGAATCCTTCTTTACAGAAGAGATATTTTACTGGGGTGGCAAGTTGAGGGCCTCTGTCATTCCAGGGTTTGTTGGACTAGCGCCAGACATGAGAAGTGCGCCTTTGTGGGACAGGTGAATAGTGCGGATCCTGTTTCAGTCTAAAGACTGAAACAGGATCCGCACTTTTCACCGTTCCTTTCAGAATCATTTGATTCATCAGCTTGGAATGGCGATTCCATCTCCAGGCCAAACGAAGGCTAGGGCAAAGTAACTCAATCTTTCCAAGAGGTGTGTGGCAGAAGTTTTGAAAGAACCGCTAGGTGGAGAACAATTTGGTATTGTTCCGTAGCACTTTTCACCGTAATTGTCCTAACGTTGGTCTCTGCATCCTTAAGCGTACGAGAGTTTTCACAGACGAAAGCAGGCTGAGGCCCAGTAAACTTGGCATTTCCAATAGTTAGTCCTAGAGACTACAAGAAAAGTGTTCTTTAAAGTAATATTCCACTGTGGTTTCACCATTGTTTTCAGAACCCGAGCAGGGTTCTAGCATTAGCATAAGAATCCTGCCTGATAGTTGAGATTTCTGGGTGCGGTGTTAGTGCCGGGCTTCTGTCAGCCCGGCCATTGATTTGTTTACCTCCAGAGTTGGTAAGTGCATATTTGCGTCAGATGGGAAAAGTGTGGATCGTGCTTCAGATTTCATCCTGACACTTTTGAAATCACCACTATGTTGGTAATTGTTTGCCATTTCCATAGCGTTTTGCACCGTAATAGTCATGAGGTCGGTCTCTGCATCCTGAAGCCTGTGATGCTTTTCGCAGAGAAACCCCTGCTGAGGCCCAGGTAACTTCCTATTTCCCATATCTGGCACCGCAGCCTTGGAAGATAGGATTGTTTTCAGTATGATTTCCCCATCCTTTCACCAGTGTTTGAAGAACGGGAGCCCTTTTTAACCGTTAGCGTAAAAATCCTTCTTTAGAGAAGAGATATTTCTCTGGGGTGGCAAGTTCATGGCCTCTGTCAGTCCTGGGTTTGTTGGACTAGCGCCAGACATGAGAAGTGCGCCTTTGTGGGACAGGTGAATAGTGCGGATCCTGTTTCAGTCTAAAGACTGAAACAGGATCCGCACTTTTCACCGTTCCTTTCAGAATCATTTGATTCATCAGCTTGGAATGGCGATTCCATCTCCAGACCAATCGAAGGCTAGGGCAAAGTAACTCAACCTTTCCAAGAGGTGTGTGGCACAACTTTTGAAAGAACCGCTAGGTGGAGAACTATTTGGTATTTTTCCGTAGCACTTTTCACCGTAATTGTCCTAACGTTGGTCTCTGCATCCTTAAGCATACGAGAGTTTTCACAGACGAAAGCAGGCTGAGGCCCAGTAAACTTGGCATTTCCAATAGTTGGTCCTAGAGACTACAAAGAAAGTGTTCTTTAAAGTATTATTCCACTGTGGTTTCACCATTGTTTTCAGAACCCGAGCAGGGTTCTAGCATTAGCATAAGAATCCTGCCTGGTAGTTGAGATTTCAGGGTGGGGTGTAAGTGCGGGCCTTCTGTCAGCCCGGCCATTGATTTGTTTACCTCCAGAGTTTGTAAGTGCATATTTGCGTCAGATGGGAAAAGTGTGGATCGTGCTTCAGATTTCATCCTGACACTTTTGAAATCACCACTATGTTGGTAATTGTTTTCCATTTCCATAGCGTTTTACACCGTAATAGTCATGAGGTCGGTCTCTGCATCCTGAAGCCTGTGATGCTTTTCACAGAGAAACCCCTGCTGAGGCCCAGGTAACTTCCTATTTCCCATATCTGGCACCTCAGCCTTGGAAGATAGGATTGTTTTCAGTATGATTTCCCCATCCTTTCACCAGTGTTTGAAGAACGGGAGCCCTTTTCAACCGTTAGCGTAAGAATCCTTCTTTAGAGAAGAGATATTTTTCTGGGGTGGCAAGTTCAGGGCCTCTGTCAGTCCTGGGTTTGTTGGACTAGCGCCAGACATGAGAAGTGCGCCTTTGTGGGACAGGTGAATAGTGCGGATCCTGTTTCAGTCTAAAGACTGAAACAGGATCCGCACTTTTCACCGTTCCTTTCAGAATCGTTTGATTCATCAGCTTGGAATGACGATTCCATCTCCAGACCAATCGAAGGCTAGGGCAAAGTAACTCAATCTTTCCAAGAGGTGTGTGGCACAACTTTTGAAAGAACCGCAAGGTGGAGAACTATTTGGTATTTTTCCGTAGCACTTCTCACCGTAATTGTCCTAACGTTGGTCTCTGCATCCTTAAGCATACGAGAGTTTTCACAGACGAAAGCAGGCTGAGGCCCAGTATACTTGGCATTTCCAATAGTTGGTCCTAGAGACTACAAAGAAAGTGTTCTTTAAAGTATTATTCCACTGTGGTTTCACCATTGTTTTCAGAACCCGAGCAGGGTTCTAGCATTAGCATAAGAATCCTGCCTGGTAGTTGAGATTTCAGGGTGGGGTGTAAGTGCGGGCCTTCTGTCAGCCCGGCCATTGATTTGTTTACCTCCAGAGTTGGTAAGTGCATATGTGCGTCAGATGGGAAAAGTGTGGATCGTGCTTCAGATTTCATCCTGACACTTTTGAAATCACCACTATGTTGGTAATTGTTTGCCATTTCCATAGCGTTTTGCACCCTAATAGTCATGAGGTCGGTCTCTGGATCCTGAAGCCTGTGATGCTTTTCGCAGAGAAACCCCTGCTGAGGCCCAGGTAACTTCCTATTTCCCATATCTGGCACCGCACCCTTGGAAGATAGGATTGTTTTCAGTATGATTTGACCATCCTTTCACCAGTGTTTGAAGAACGGGAGCCCTTTTCAACCGTTAGCGTAAGAATCCTTCTTTAGAGAAGAGATATTTCTCTGGGGTGGCCAGTTCAGGGCCTCTGTCAGTCCTGGGTTTGTTGGACTAGCGCCAGACATGAGAAGTGCGCTTTTGTGGGACAGGTGAATAGTGCGGATCCTGTTTCAGTCTAAAGACTGAAACAGGATCCGCACTTTTCACCGTTCCTTTCAGAATCATTTGATTCATCAGCTTGGAATGGCGATTCCATCTCCAGAGCAAACGAAGGCTAGGGCAAAGTAACTCAATCTTTCCAAGAGGTGTGTGGCACAACTTTTGAAAGAATCGCTAGGTGGAGAACTATTTCATATTTTTCCATAGCACTTTTCACCGCAGTTGTCCTAAAGTTGGTCTCTGCATCCTTAAGCATACAAGAGTTTTCACAGACGAAAGCAGGCTGAAGCCCAGTAAACTTGGCATTTCCAATAGTTGGTCCTAGAGACTACAAAGAAAGTGTTCTTTAAAGTAATATTCCACTGTGGTTTCACCATTGTTTTCAGAACCCGAGCAGGGTTCTAGCATTAGCATAAGAATCCTGCCTGGTAGTTGAGATTTCTGGGTGGGGTGTAAGTGCGGGGCTTCTGTCAGCCCGGCCATTGATTTGTTTACCTCCAGAGTTGGTAAGTGCATATTTGCGTCAGATGGGAAAAGTGTGGATCGTGCTTCAGATTTCATCCTGACACTTTTGAAATCACCACTATGTTGGTAATTGTTTGCCATTTCCATAGCGTTTTGCACCGTAATAGTCATGAGGTCGGTCTCTGCATCCTGAAGCCTGTGATGCTTTTCGCAGAGAAGCCCCTGCTGAGGCCCAGGTAACTTCCTATTTCCCATATCTGGCACCGCAGCCTTGGAAGATAGGATTGTTTTCAGTATGATTTCCCCATCCTTTCACCAGTGTTTGAAGAACGGGAGCCCTTTTCAACCGTTAGCGTAAGAATCGTTCTTTAGAGAAGAGATAATTTTCTGGGGTGGCAAGTTCAGGGCCTCTGTCAGTCCTGGGTTTGTTGGACTAGCGCCAGACATGAGAAGTGCGCCTTTGTGGGACAGGTGAATAGTGCGGATCCTGTTTCAGTCTAAAGACTGAAACAGGATCCGCACTTTTCACCGTTCCTTTCAGAATCATTTGATTCATCAGCTTGGAATGGCGATTCCATCTCCAGACCAATCGAAGGCTAGGGCAAAGTAACTCAACCTTTCCAAGAGGTGTGTGGCACAACTTTTGAAAGAACCGCTAGGTGGAGAACTATTTGGTATTTTTCCGTAGCACTTTTCACCGTAATTGTCCTAACGTTGGTCTCTGCATCCTTAAGCATACGAGAGTTTTCACAGACGAAAGCAGGCTGAGGCCCAGTAAACTTGGCATTTCCAATAGTTGGTCCTAGAGACTACAAAGAAAGTGTTCTTTAAAGTATTATTCCACTGTGGTTTCACCATTGTTTTCAGAACTCGAGCAGGGTTCTAGCATTAGCATAAGAATCCTGCCTGGTAGTTGAGATTTCTGGGTGGGGTGTTAGTGGGGGCCTTCTGTCAGCCCGGCCATTGATTTGTTTACCTCCAGAGTTGGTATGTGCATATGTGCGTCAGATGGGAAAAGTGTGGATCGTGCTTCAGATTTCATCCTGATACTTTTGAAATCACCACTATGTTGGTAATTGTTTGCCATTTCCATAGCGTTTTGCACCGTAATAGTCATGAGGTCGGTCTCTGCATCCTGAAGCCTGTGATGCTTTTCGCAGAGAAACCCCTGCTGAGGCCCAGGTAACTTCCTATTTCCCATATCTGGCACCGCAGCCTTGGAAGATAGGATTGTTTTCAGTATGATTTCCCCATCCTTTCACCAGTGTTTGAAGAACGGGAGCCCTTTTCAATCGTTAGCGTAAGAATCCTTCTTTAGAGAAGAGATATTTCTCTGGGGTGGCAAGTTCATGGCCTCTGTCAGTCCTGGGTTGGTTGGACTAGCGCCAGACATGAGAAGTGCGCCTTTGTGGGACAGGTGAATAGTGCGGATCCTGTTTCAGTCTAAAGACTGAAACAGGATCCGCACTTTTCACCGTTCCTTTCAGAATCATTTGATTCATCAGCTTGGAATGGCGATTCCATCTCCAGACCAATCGAAGGCTAGGGCAAAGTAACTCAACCTTTCCAAGAGGTGTGTGGCACAACTTTTGAAAGAACCGCAAGGTGGAGAACTATTTGGTATTTTTCCGTAGCACTTCTCACCGTAATTGTCCTAACGTTGGTCTCTGCATCCTTAAGCATACGAGAGTTTTCACAGACGAAAGCAGGCTGAGGCCCAGTAAACTTGGCATTTCCAATAGTTGGTCCTAGAGACTACAAAGAAAGTGTTCTTTAAAGTATTATTCCACTGTGGTTTCACCATTGTTTTCAGAACCCGAGCAGGGTTCTAGCATTAGCATAAGAATCCTGCCTGGTAGTTGAGATTTCAGGGTGGGGTGTAAGTGCGGGCCTTCTGTCAGCCCGGCCATTGATTTGTTTACCTCCAGAGTTTGTAAGTGCATATTTGCGTCAGATGGGAAAAGTGTGGATCGTGCTTCAGATTTCATCCTGACACTTTTGAAATCACCACTATGTTGGTAATTGTTTTCCATTTCCATAGCGTTTTACACCGTAATAGTCATGAGGTCGGTCTCTGCATCCTGAAGCCTGTGATGCTTTTCACAGAGAAACCCCTGCTGAGGCCCAGGTAACTTCCTATTTCCCATATCTGGCACCTCAGCCTTGGAAGATAGGATTGTTTTCAGTATGATTTCCCCATCCTTTCACTAGTGTTTGAAGAACGGGAGCCCTTTTCAACCGTTAGCGTAAGAATCCTTCTTTAGAGAAGAGATATTTTTCTGGGGTGGCAAGTTCAGGGCCTCTGTCAGTCCTGGGTTTGTTGGACTAGCGCCAGACATGAGAAGTGCGCCTTTGTGGGACAGGTGAATAGTGCGGATCCTGTTTCAGTCTAAAGACTGAAACAGGATCCGCACTTTTCACCGTTCCTTTCAGAATCGTTTGATTCATCAGCTTGGAATGACGATTCCATCTCCAGACCAATCGAAGGCTAGGGCAAAGTAACTCAATCTTTCCAAGAGGTGTGTGGCACAACTTTTGAAAGAACCGCAAGGTGGAGAACTATTTGGTATTTTTCCGTAGCACTTCTCACCGTAATTGTCCTAACGTTGGTCTCTGCATCCTTAAGCATACGAGAGTTTTCACAGACGAAAGCAGGCTGAGGCCCAGTATACTTGGCATTTCCAATAGTTGGTCCTAGAGACTACAAAGAAAGTGTTCTTTAAAGTATTATTCCACTGTGGTTTCACCATTGTTTTCAGAACCCGAGCAGGGTTCTAGCATTAGCATAAGAATCCTGCCTGGTAGTTGAGATTTCAGGGTGGGGTGTAAGTGCGGGCCTTCTGTCAGCCCGGCCATTGATTTGTTTACCTCCAGAGTTGGTAAGTGCATATGTGCGTCAGATGGGAAAAGTGTGGATCGTGCTTCAGATTTCATCCTGACACTTTTGAAATCACCACTATGTTGGTAATTGTTTGCCATTTCCATAGCGTTTTGCACCCTAATAGTCATGAGGTCGGTCTCTGGATCCTGAAGCCTGTGATGCTTTTCGCAGAGAAACCCCTGCTGAGGCCCAGGTAACTTCCTATTTCCCATATCTGGCACCGCACCCTTGGAAGATAGGATTGTTTTCAGTATGATTTGACCATCCTTTCACCAGTGTTTGAAGAACGGGAGCCCTTTTCAACCGTTAGCGTAAGAATCCTTCTTTAGAGAAGAGATATTTCTCTGGGGTGGCCAGTTCAGGGCCTCTGTCAGTCCTGGGTTTGTTGGACTAGCGCCAGACATGAGAAGTGCGCCTTTGTGGGACAGGTGAATAGTGCGGATCCTGTTTCAGTCTAAAGACTGAAACAGGATCCGCACTTTTCACCGTTCCTTTCAGAATCATTTGATTCATCAGCTTGGAATGGCGATTCCATCTCCAGAGCAAACGAAGGCTAGGGCAAAGTAACTCAATCTTTCCAAGAGGTGTGTGGCACAACTTTTGAAAGAATCGCTAGGTGGAGAACTATTTCATATTTTTCCATAGCACTTTTCACCGCAGTTGTCCTAAAGTTGGTCTCTGCATCCTTAAGCATACAAGAGTTTTCACAGACGAAAGCAGGCTGAAGCCCAGTAAACTTGGCATTTCCAATAGTTGGTCCTAGAGACTACAAAGAAAGTGTTCTTTAAAGTAATATTCCACTGTGGTTTCACCATTGTTTTCAGAACCCGAGCAGGGTTCTAGCATTAGCATAAGAATCCTGCCTGGTAGTTGAGATTTCTGGGTGGGGTGTTAGTGCGGGGCTTCTTTCAGCCCGGCCATTGATTTGTTTACCTCCAGAGTTGGTAAGTGCATATTTGCGTCAGATGGGAAAAGTGTGGATCGTGCTTCAGATTTCATCCTGACACTTTTGAAATCACCACTATGTTGGTAATTGTTTGCCATTTCCATAGCGTTTTGCACCGTAATAGTCATGAGGTCGGTCTCTGCATCCTGAAGCCTGTGATGGTTTTCGCAGAGAAACCCCTGCTGAGGCCCAGGTAACTTCCTATTTCCCATATCTGGCACCGCAGCCTTGGAAGATAGGATTGTTTTCAGTATGATTTCCCCATCCTTTCACCAGTGTTTGAAGAACGGGAGCCCTTTTCAACCGTTAGCGTAAGAATCGTTCTTTAGAGAAGAGATAATTTTCTGGGGTGGCAAGTTCAGGGCCTCTGTCAGTCCTGGGTTTGTTGGACTAGCGCCAGACATGAGAAGTTCGCCTTTGTGGGACAGGTGAATAGTGCGGATCCTGTTTCAGTCTAAAGACTGAAACAGGATCCGCACTTTTCACCGTTCCTTTCAGAATCATTTGATTCATCAGCTTGGAATGGCGATTCCATCTCCAGACCAATCGAAGGCTAGGGCAAAGTAACTCAACCTTTCCAAGAGGTGTGTGGCACAACTTTTGAAAGAACCGCTAGGTGGAGAACTATTTGGTATTTTTCCGTAGCACTTTTCACCGTAATTGTCCTAACGTTGGTCTCTGCATCCTTAAGCATACGAGAGTTTTCACAGACGAAAGCAGGCTGAGGCCCAGTAAACTTGGCATTTCCAATAGTTGGTCCTAGAGACTACAAAGAAAGTGTTCTTTAAAGTATTATTCCACTGTGGTTTCACCATTGTTTTCAGAACACGAGCAGGGTTCTAGCATTAGCATAAGAATCCTGCCTGGTAGTTGAGATTTCAGGGTGGGGTGTAAGTGCGGGCCTTCTGTCAGCCCGGCCATTGATTTGTTTACCTCCAGAGTTTGTAAGTGCATATTTGCGTCAGATGGGAAAAGTGTGGATCGTGCTTCAGATTTCATCCTGACACTTTTGAAATCACCACTATGTTGGTAATTGTTTTCCATTTCCATAGCGTTTTACACCGTAATAGTCATGAGGTCGGTCTCTGCATCCTGAAGCCTGTGATGCTTTTCACAGAGAAACCCCTGCTGAGGCCCAGGTAACTTCCTATTTCCCATATCTGGCACCTCAGCCTTGGAAGATAGGATTGTTTTCAGTATGATTTCCCCATCCTTTCACCAGTGTTTGAAGAACGGGAGCCCTTTTCAACCGTTAGCGTAAGAATCCTTCTTTAGAGAAGAGATATTTTTCTGGGGTGGCAAGTTCAGGGCCTCTGTCAGTCCTGGGTTTGTTGGACTAGCGCCAGACATGAGAAGTGCGCCTTTGTGGGACAGGTGAATAGTGCGGATCCTGTTTCAGTCTAAAGACTGAAACAGGATCCGCACTTTTCACCGTTCCTTTCAGAATCGTTTGATTCATCAGCTTGGAATGACGATTCCATCTCCAGACCAATCGAAGGCTAGGGCAAAGTAACTCAATCTTTCCAAGAGGTGTGTGGCACAACTTTTGAAAGAACCGCAAGGTGGAGAACTATTTGGTATTTTTCCGTAGCACTTCTCACCGTAATTGTCCTAACGTTGGTCTCTGCATCCTTAAGCATACGAGAGTTTTCACAGACGAAAGCAGGCTGAGGCCCAGTAAACTTGGCATTTCCAATAGTTGGTCCTAGAGACTACAAAGAAAGTGTTCTTTAAAGTATTATTCCACTGTGGTTTCACCATTGTTTTCAGAACCCGAGCAGGGTTCTAGCATTAGCATAAGAATCCTGCCTGGTAGTTGAGATTTCAGGGTGGGGTGTAAGTGCGGGCCTTCTGTCAGCCCGGCCATTGATTTGTTTACCTCCAGAGTTGGTAAGTGCATATGTGCGTCAGATGGGAAAAGTGTGGATCGTGCTTCAGATTTCATCCTGACACTTTTGAAATCACCACTATGTTGGTAATTGTTTGCCATTTCCATAGCGTTTTGCACCCTAATAGTCATGAGGTCGGTCTCTGGATCCTGAAACCTGTGATGCTTTTCGCAGAGAAACCCCTGCTGAGGCCCAGGTAACTTCCTATTTCCCATATCTGGCACCGCAGCCTTGGAAGATAGGATTGTTTTCAGTATGATTTCCCCATCCTTTCACCAGTGTTTGAAGAACGGGAGCCCTTTTCAACCGTTAGCGTAAGAATCCTTCTTTAGAGAAGAGATATTTCTCTGGGGTGGCAAGTTCATGGCCTCTGTCAGTCCTGGGTTTGTTGGACTAGCGCCAGACATCAGAAGTGCGCCTTTGTGGGACAGGTGAATAGTGCGGATCCTGTTTCAGTCTAAAGACTGAAACAGGATCCGCACTTTTCACCGTTCCTTTCAGAATCATTTGATTCATCAGCTTGGAATGGCGATTCCATATCCAGACCAATCGAAGGCTAGGGCAAAGTAACTCAATCTTTCCAAGAGGTGTGTGGCACAACTTTTGAAAGAACCGCTAGGTGGAGAACTATTTGGTATTTTTCCGTAGCACTTTTCACCGTAATTGTCCTAACGTTGGTCTCTGCATCCTTAAGCATACGAGAGTTTTCACAGACGAAAGCAGGCTGAGGCCCAGTAAACTTGGCATTTCCAATAGTTGGTCCTAGAGACTACAAAGAAAGTGTTCTTTAAAGTATTATTCCACTGTGGTTTCACCATTGTTTTCAGAACCCGAGCAGGTTTCTAGCATTAGCATAAGAATCCTGCCTGGTAGTTGAGATTTCTGGGTGGGGTGTAAGTGCGGGGCTTCTGTCAGCCCGGCCATTGATTTGTTTACCTCCAGAGTTGGTAAGTGCATATTTGCGTCAGATGGGAAAAGTGTGGATCGTGCTTCAGATTTCATCCTGACACTTTTGAAATCACCACTATGTTGGTAATTGTTTGCCATTTCCATAGCGTTTTGCACCGTAATAGTCATGAGGTCGGTCTCTGCATCCTGAAGCCTGTGATGCTTTTCGCAGAGAAGCCCCTGCTGAGGCCCAGGTAACTTCCTATTTCCCATATCTGGCACCGCAGCCTTGGAAGATAGGATTGTTTTCAGTATGATTTCCCCATCCTTTCACCAGTGTTTGAAGAACGGGAGCCCTTTTCAACCGTTAGCGTAAGAATCCTTCTTTAGAGAAGAGATAATTTTCTGGGGTGGTAAGTTCATGGCCTCTGTCAGTCCTGGGTTTGTTGGACTAGCGCCAGACATGAGAAGTGCGCCTTTGTGGGACAGGTGAATAGTGCGGATCCTGTTTCAGTCTAAAGACTGAAACAGGATCCGCACTTTTCACCGTTCCTTTCAGAATCATTTGATTCATCAGCTTGGAATGGCGATTCCATCTCCAGACCAATCGAAGGCTAGGGCAAAGTAACTCAACCTTTCCAAGAGGTGTGTGGCACAACTTTTGAAAGAACCGCTAGGTGGAGAACTATTTGGTATTTTTCCGTAGCACTTTTCACCGTAATTGTCCTAACGTTGGTCTCTGCATCCTTAAGCATACGAGAGTTTTCACAGACGAAAGCAGGCTGAGGCCCAGTAAACTTGGCATTTCCAATAGTTGGTCCTAGAGACTACAAAGAAAGTGTTCTTTAAAGTATTATTCCACTGTGGTTTCACCATTGTTTTCAGAACGCGAGCAGGGTTCTAGCATTAGCATAAGAATCCTGCCTGGTAGTTGAGATTTCTGGGTGGGGTGTTAGTGGGGGCCTTCTGTCAGCCCGGCCATTGATTTGTTTACCTCCAGAGTTGGTATGTGCATATGTGCGTCAGATGGGAAAAGTGTGGATCGTGCTTCAGATTTCATCCTGATACTTTTGAAATCACCACTATGTTGGTAATTGTTTGCCATTTCCATAGCGTTTTGCACCGTAATAGTCATGAGGTCGGTCTCTGCATCCTGAAGCCTGTGATGCTTTTCGCAGAGAAACCCCTGCTGAGGCCCAGGTAACTTCCTATTTCCCATATCTGGCACCGCAGCCTTGGAAGATAGGATTGTTTTCAGTATGATTTCCCCATCCTTTCACCAGTGTTTGAAGAACGGGAGCCCTTTTCAACCGTTAGCGTAAGAATCCTTCTTTAGAGAAGAGATATTTCTCTGGGGTGGCAAGTTCATGGCCTCTGTCAGTCCTGGGTTTGTTGGACTAGCGCCAGACATGAGAAGTGCGCCTTTGTGGGACAGGTGAATAGTGCGGATCCTGTTTCAGTCTAAAGACTGAAACAGGATCCGCACTTTTCACCGTTCCTTTCAGAATCATTTGATTCATCAGCTTGGAATGGCGATTCCATATCCAGACCAATCGAAGGCTAGGGCAAAGTAACTCAATCTTTCCAAGAGGTGTGTGGCACAACTTTTGAAAGAACCGCTAGGTGGAGAACTATTTGGTATTTTTCCGTAGCACTTTTCACCGTAATTGTCCTAACGTTGGTCTCTGCATCCTTAAGCATACGAGAGTTTTCACAGACGAAAGCAGGCTGAGGCCCAGTAAACTTGGCATTTCCAATAGTTGGTCCTAGAGACTACAAAGAAAGTGTTCTTTAAAGTATTATTCCACTGTGGTTTCACCATTGTTTTCAGAACCCGAGCAGGTTTCTAGCATTAGCATAAGAATCCTGCCTGGTAGTTGAGATTTCAGGGTGGGGTGTAAGTGCGGGCCTTGTGTCAGCCCGGCCATTGATTTGTTTACCTCCAGAGTTGGTAAGTGCATATGTGCGTCAGATGGGAAAAGTGTGGATCGTGCTTCAGATTTCATCCTGACACTTTAGAAATCACCACTATGTTGGTAATTGTTTGCCATT
Organism: Lemur catta; assembly: GCF_020740605.2. Classification (NCBI taxonomy): domain Eukaryota; kingdom Metazoa; phylum Chordata; class Mammalia; order Primates; family Lemuridae; genus Lemur; species Lemur catta. The sequence goes on along the minus strand of NC_059132.1, from coordinate 80,879,907 downwards.
TCCATAGCGTTTTGCACCGTAATAGTCATGAGGTCGGTCTCTGCATCCTGAAGCCTGTGATGCTTTTTGCAGAGAAACCCCTGCTGAGGCCCAGGTAACTTCCTATTTCCCATATCTGGCACCGCAGCCTTGGAACATAGGATTGTTTTCAGTATGATTTCCCCATCCTTTCACCAGTGATTGAAGAACGGGAGCCCTTTTCAACCGTTAGCGTAAGAATCCTTCTTTAGAGAAGAGATATTTCTCTGGGGTGGCCAGTTCAGGGCCTCTGTCAGTCCTGGGTTTGTTGGACTAGCGCCAGACATGAGAAGTGCGCCTTTGTGGGACAGGTGAATAGTGCGGATCCTGTTTCAGTCTAAAGACTGAAACAGGATCCGCACTTTTCACCGTTCCTTTCAGAATCATTTGATTCATCAGCTTGGAATGGCGATTCCATCTCCAGAGCAAACGAAGGCTAGGGCAAAGTAACTCAATCTTTCCAAGAGGTGTGTGGCACAACTTTTGAAAGAATCGCTAGGTGGAGAACTATTTCATATTTTTCCATAGCACTTTTCACCGCAGTTGTCCTAAAGTTGGTCTCTGCATCCTTAAGCATACAAGAGTTTTCACAGACGAAAGCAGGCTGAAGCCCAGTAAACTTGGCATTTCCAATAGTTGGTCCTAGAGACTACAAAGAAAGTGTTCTTTAAAGTAATATTCCACTGTGGTTTCACCATTGTTTTCAGAACCCGAGCAGGATTCTAGCATTAGCATAAGAATCCTGCCTGGTAGTTGAGATTTCTGGGTGGGGTGTTAGTGCGGGGCTTCTTTCAGCCCGGCCATTGATTTGTTTACCTCCAGAGTTGGTAAGTGCATATTTGCGTCAGATGGGAAAAGTGTGGATCGTGCTTCAGATTTCATCCTGACACTTTTGAAATCACCACTATGTTGGTAATTGTTTGCCATTTCCATAGCGTTTTGCACCGTAATAGTCATGAGGTCGGTCTCTGCATCCTGAAGCCTGTGATGGTTTTCGCAGAGAAACCCCTGCTGAGGCCCAGGTAACTTCCTATTTCCCATATCTGGCACCGCAGCCTTGGAAGATAGGATTGTTTTCAGTATGATTTCCCCATCCTTTCACCAGTGTTTGAAGAACGGGAGCCCTTTTCAACCGTTAGCGTAAGAATCGTTCTTTAGAGAAGAGATAATTTTCTGGGGTGGCAAGTTCAGGGCCTCTGTCAGTCCTGGGTTTGTTGGACTAGCGCCAGACATGAGAAGTTCGCCTTTGTGGGACAGGTGAATAGTGCGGATCCTGTTTCAGTCTAAAGACTGAAACAGGATCCGCACTTTTCACCGTTCCTTTCAGAATCATTTGATTCATCAGCTTGGAATGGCGATTCCATCTCCAGACCAATCGAAGGCTAGGGCAAAGTAACTCAACCTTTCCAAGAGGTGTGTGGCACAACTTTTGAAAGAACCGCTAGGTGGAGAACTATTTGGTATTTTTCCGTAGCACTTTTCACCGTAATTGTCCAAACGTTGGTCTCTGCATCCTTAAGCATACGAGAGTTTTCACAGACGAAAGCAGGCTGAGGCCCAGTAAACTTGGCATTTCCAATAGTTGGTCCTAGAGACTACAAAGAAAGTGTTCTTTAAAGTATTATTCCACTGTGGTTTCACCATTGTTTTCAGAACCCGAGCAGGGTTCTAGCATTAGCATAAGAATCCTGCCTGGTAGTTGAGATTTCAGGGTGGGGTGTAAGTGCGGGCCTTCTGTCAGCCCGGCCATTGATTTGTTTACCTCCAGAGTTTGTAAGTGCATATTTGCGTCAGATGGGAAAAGTGTGGATCGTGCTTCAGAATTCATCCTGACACTTTTGAAATCACCACTATGTTGGTAATTGTTTTCCATTTCCATAGCGTTTTACACCGTAATAGTCATGAGGTCGGTCTCTGCATCCTGAAGCCTGTGATGCTTTTCGCAGAGAAACCCCTGCTGAGGCCCAGGTAACTTCCTATTTCCCATATCTGGCACCTCAGCCTTGGAAGATAGGATTGTTTTCAGTAAGATTTCCCCATCCTTTCACCAGTGTTTGAAGAACGGGAGCCCTTTTCAACCGTTAGCGTAAGAATCCTTCTTTAGAGAAGAGATATTTTTCTGGGGTGGCAAGTTCAGGGCCTCTGTCAGTCCTGGGTTTGTTGGACTAGCGCCAGACATGAGAAGTGCGCCTTTGTGGGACAGGTGAATAGTGCGGATCCTGTTTCAGTCTAAAGACTGAAACAGGATCCGCACTTTTCACCGTTCCTTTCAGAATCGTTTGATTCATCAGCTTGGAATGACGATTCCATCTCCAGACCAATCGAAGGCTAGGGCAAAGTAACTCAATCTTTCCAAGAGGTGTGTGGCACAACTTTTGAAAGAACCGCAAGGTGGAGAACTATTTGGTATTTTTCCGTAGCACTTCTCACCGTAATTGTCCTAACGTTGGTCTCTGCATCCTTAAGCATACGAGAGTTTTCACAGACGAAAGCAGGCTGAGGCCCAGTAAACTTGGCATTTCCAATAGTTGGTCCTAGAGACTACAAAGAAAGTGTTCTTTAAAGTATTATTCCACTGTGGTTTCACCATTGTTTTCAGAACCCGAGCAGGGTTCTAGCATTAGCATAAGAATCCTGCCTGGTAGTTGAGATTTCAGGGTGGGGTGTAAGTGCGGGCCTTCTGTCAGCCCGGCCATTGATTTGTTTACCTCCAGAGTTGGTAAGTGCATATGTGCGTCAGATGGGAAAAGTGTGGATCGTGCTTCAGATTTCATCCTGACACTTTTGAAATCACCACTATGTTGGTAATTGTTTGCCATTTCCATAGCGTTTTGCACCCTAATAGTCATGAGGTCGGTCTCTGGATCCTGAAACCTGTGATGCTTTTCGCAGAGAAACCCCTGCTGAGGCCCAGGTAACTTCCTATTTCCCATATCTGGCACCACACCCTTGGAAGATAGGATTGTTTTCAGTATGATTTGACCATCCTTTCACCAGTGTTTGAAGAACGGGAGCCCTTTTCAACCGTTAGCGTAAGAATCCTTCTTTAGAGAAGAGATATTTTTCTGGGGTGGCAAGTTCAGGACCTCTGTCAGTCCTGGGTTTGTTGGACTAGCGCCAGACATGAGAAGTGCGCCTTTGTGGGACAGGTGAATAGTGCGGTTCCTGTTTCAGTCTAAAGACTGAAACAGGATCCGCACTTTTCACCGTTCCTTTCAGAATCATTTCATTCATCAGCTTGGAATGGGAATTCCATCTCCAGACCAATCGAAGGCTAGGGCAAAGTAACTCAATCTTTCCAAGAGGTGTGTGGCACAACTTTTGAAAGAACCGCTAGGTGGAGAACTATTTGGTATTTTTCCATAACACTTTTCACCGTAATTGTCCTAACGTTGGTCTCTGCATCCCTAAGCATACGAGAGTTTTCACAGAAGAAAGCAGGCTGAGGCCCAGTAAACTTGGCATTTCCAATAGTTGGTCCTAGAGACTACAAAGAAAGTGTTCTTTAAAGTATTATTCCACTGTGGTTTCACCATTGTTTTCAGAACCCGAGCAGGGTTCTAGCATTAGCATAAGAATCCTGCCTGGTAGTTGAGATTTCTGGGTGGGGTGTAAGTGCGGGCCTTCTGTCAGCCCGGCCATTGATTTGTTTACCTCCAGAGTTGGTAAGTGCATATTTGCGTCAGATGGGAAAAGTGTGGATCGTGCTTCAGATTTCATCCTGACACTTTTGAAATCACCACTATGTTGGTAATTGTTTGCCATTTCCATAGCGTTTTGCACCGTAATAGTCATGAGGTCAGTCTCTGCATCCTGAAGCCTGTGATGCTTTTCGCAGAGAAACCCCTGCTGAGGCCCAGGTAACTTCCTATTTCCCATATCTGGCACCGCAGCCTTGGAAGATAGGATTGTTTTCAGTATGATTTCCCCATCCTTTCACCAGTGTTTGAAGAACGGGAGCCCTTTTCAACCGTTAGCGTAAGAATCCTTCTTTAGAGAAGAGATATTTCTCTGGGGTGGCAAGTTCATGGCCTCTGTCAGTCCTGGGTTTGTTGGACTAGCGCCAGACATCAGAAGTGCGCCTTTGTGGGACAGGTGAATAGTGCGGATCCTGTTTCAGTCTAAAGACTGAAACAGGATCCGCACTTTTCACCGTTCCTTTCAGAATCATTTGATTCATCAGCTTGGAATGGCGATTCCATATCCAGACCAATCGAAGGCTAGGGCAAAGTAACTCAATCTTTCCAAGAGGTGTGTGGCACAACTTTTGAAAGAACCGCTAGGTGGAGAACTATTTGGTATTTTTCCGTAGCACTTTTCACCGTAATTGTCCTAACGTTGGTCTCTGCATCCTTAAGCATACGAGAGTTTTCACAGACGAAAGCAGGCTGAGGCCCAGTAAACTTGGCATTTCCAATAGTTGGTCCTAGAGACTACAAAGAAAGTGTTCTTTAAAGTATTATTCCACTGTGGTTTCACCATTGTTTTCAGAACCCGAGCAGGTTTCTAGCATTAGCATAAGAATCCTGCCTGGTAGTTGAGATTTCTGGGTGGGGTGTAAGTGCGGGGCTTCTGTCAGCCCGGCCATTGATTTGTTTACCTCCAGAGTTGGTAAGTGCATATTTGCGTCAGATGGGAAAAGTGTGGATCGTGCTTCAGATTTCATCCTGACACTTTTGAAATCACCACTATGTTGGTAATTGTTTGCCATTTCCATAGCGTTTTGCACCGTAATAGTCATGAGGTCGGTCTCTGCATCCTGAAGCCTGTGATGCTTTTCGCAGAGAAGCCCCTGCTGAGGCCCAGGTAACTTCCTATTTCCCATATCTGACACCGCAGCCTTGGAAGATAGGATTGTTTTCAGTATGATTTCCCCATCCTTTCACCAGTGTTTGAAGAACGGGAGCCCTTTTCAACCGTTAGCGTAAGAATCCTTCTTTAGAGAAGAGATAATTTTCTGGGGTGGTAAGTTCATGGCCTCTGTCAGTCCTGGGTTTGTTGGACTAGCGCCAGACATGAGAAGTGCGCCTTTGTGGGACAGGTGAATAGTGCGGATCCTGTTTCAGTCTAAAGACTGAAACAGGATCCGCACTTTTCACCGTTCCTTTCAGAATCATTTGATTCATCAGCTTGGAATGGCGATTCCATCTCCAGACCAATCGAAGGCTAGGGCAAAGTAACTCAACCTTTCCAAGAGGTGTGTGGCCCAACTTTTGAAAGAACCGCTAAGTGGAGAACTATTTGGTATTTTTCCGAAGCACTTTTCACCGTAATTGACATAAGGTTGCTCTCTGCATCCTTAAGCATACCAGAGTTTTCACAGACGAAACAGGCTGAGGCCCAATAAAATTGGCATTTCCAATAGTTCGGCCTAGAGACTACCAAGAAAGTGTTCTTTAAGTATTATTCCGTTGTGTTTCAACATTATTTTTAGAACCCAAGCAGCGTTCTTGCATTGGCATAAGAATCCTGCCTGGTAGTTGAGAATTCTGGGTGGGGTGTAAGTGCGGGGCTTATTTAGGTTCTGCCTTTCATTTGTTTCCCTCAGAATTGGTAAGTGCATATTTGCATGAGATGGGAAAAGTGTGGATCGTGCTTCAGATTTCATCCTGACACTTTGAAATCACCAGCGTGTTGGTAATTATTTCCCATTTCCATGGCGTTTGGCACCGTAATAGTCATGAGGTCGGTCTCTGCATCCTAAAGCCTGTGATGCTTTTCGCAGAGAAACCCCTGCTGAGGCCCAGGTGACTTCCTATTTCCCATATCTGGCACCGCACCCTTGGAAGATAGGATTGTTTTCAGTATGATTTCACCATCCTTTCACCAGTGTTTGAAGAACGGGAGCCCTTTTCAACCGTTAGCGTAAGAATCCTTCTTTAGAGGAGAGATATTTCTCTGGGGTTACAAGTTCAGGGCCTCTGTCAGTCCTGGGTTTGTTGGACTAGCGCCAGACATGAGAAGTGCGCCTTTGTGGGACAGGTGAATAGTGCGGGATCCTGTTTCAGTCTAAAGACTGAAACAGGATCCGCACTTTTCACCGTTCCTTTCAGAATCATTTGATTCTTCAGCTTGGAATGGCGATTCCGTCTCCAGACCAATCGAAGGCTAGGCAAAGTAACTCAATCTTTCCAAGAGGTGTGTGGCACAACTTTTGAAAGAACCGCTAGGTGGAGAACTATTTGGTATTTTTCCGTAGCACTTTTCACCGTAATTCTCCTAACGTTGGTCTCTGCATCCTTAAGCATACGAGAGTTTTCACAGACGAAAGCAGGCTGAGGCCCAGTAAACTTGGCATTTCCAATAGTTGGTCCTAGAGACTACAAAGAAAGTGTTCTTTAAAGTATTATTCCACTGCGGTTTCACCATTGTTTTCAGAACCCGAGCAGGGTTCTAGCATTAGCATAAGAATCCTGCCTGGTAGTTGAGATTTCTGGGTGGGGTGTTAGTGGGGGCCTTCTGTCAGCCCGGCCATTGATTTGTTTACCTCCAGAGTTGGTAAGTGCATATTTGCGTCAGATGGGAAAAGTGTGGATCGTGCTTCAGATTTCATTCTGACACTTTTGAAATCACCACTATGTTGGTAATTGTTTGCCATTTCCATAGCGTTTTGCACCGTAATAGTCATGAGGTCGGTCTCTGCATCCTGAAGCCTGTGACGCTTTTCACAGAGAAACCCCTGCTGAGGCCGAGGTAACTTCCTATTTCCCATATCTGGCACCGGAGCCTTGGAAGATAGGATTGTTTTCAGTATGATTTCCCCATCCTTTCACCAGTGTTTGAAGAACGGGAGCCCTTTTCAACCGTTAGTGTAAGAATCCTTCTTTAGAGAAGAGATATTTCTCTGGGGTGGCAAGTTCAGTGCCTCTGTCAGTCCTGGGTTTGTTGGACTAGCGCCAGACATGAGAAGTGTGCCTTTGTGGCACAGGTGAATAGTGCGGATCCTGTTTCAGTCTAAAGACTGAAACAGGATCCGCACTTTTCACCGTTCCTTTCAGAATCATTTGATTCATCAGCTTGGAATGGCGATTCCATCTCCACACCAAACGAAGGCTAGGGCAAAGTAACTCAATCTTTCCAAGAGGTGTGTGCACAACTTTTGAAAGAACCGCTAGGTGGAGAACTATTTGGTATTTTTCCATAGCACTTTTCACCGCAGTTGTCCTAAAGTTGGACTTTGCATCCTTAAGCATACGAGAGTTTTCACAGACGAAAGCAGGCTGAAGCCCAGTAAACTTGGCATTTCCAATAGTTGGTCCTAGAGACTACAAAGAAAGTGTTCTTTAAAGTATTATTCCACTTTAGTTTCACCATTGTTTTCAGAACACGAGCAGGGTTCTAGCATTAGCATAAGAATCCTGCCTGGTAGTTGAGATTTCTGGGTGGGGTGTAAGTGCGGGGCTTCTGTCAGCCCGGCCATTGATTTGTTTACCTCCAGAGTTGGTAAGTGCATATGTGCGTCAGATGGGAAAAGTGTGGATCGTGCTTCAGATTTCATCCTGACACTTTTGAAATCACCACTATGTTGGTAATTGTTTGCCATTTCCATAGCGTTTTGCACCGTAATAGTCATGAGGTCGGTCTCTGCATCCTGAAGCCTGTGATGCTTTTCGCAGAGAAACCCCTGCTGAGGCCCAGGTAACTTCCTATTTCCCATATCTGGCACCGCAGCCTTGGAAGATAGGATTGTTTTCAGTATGATTTCCCCATCCTTTCACCAGTGTTTGAAGAACGGGAGCCCTTTTCAACCGTTAGCGTAAGAATCCTTCTTTAGAGAAGAGATATTTTTCTGGGGTGGCAAGTTCAGGGCCTCTGTCAGTCCTGGGTTTGTTGGACTAGCGCCAGACATGAGAAGTGCGCCTTTGTGGGACAGGTGAATAGTGCGGATCCTGTTTCAGTCTAAAGACTGAAACAGGATCCACACTTTTCACCGTTCCTTTCAGAATCATTTGATTCATCAGCTTGGAATGCCGATTCCATCTCCAGACCAATCGAACGCTAGGGCAAAGGAACTCAATCTTTCCAAGAGGTGTGTGGCACAACTTTTGAAAGAACCGCTAGGTGGAGAACTATTTGGTATTTTTCCGTAGCACTTTTCACCGTAATTGTCCTAACGTTGGTATCTGCATCCTTATGCATACGAGAGTTTTCACAGACGAAAGCAGGCTGAGGCCCAGTAAACTTGGCATTTAAAATAGTTGGTCCTAGAGACTACAAAGAAAGTGTTCTTTAAAGTATTATTCCACTGTGGTTTCACCATTGTTTTCAGAACGCGAGCAGGGTTCTAGCATTAGCATAAGAATCCTGCCTGGTAGTTGAGATTTCTGGGTGGGGTGTTAGTGCGGGGCTTCTTTCAGCCCGGCCATTGATTTGTTTACCTCCAGAGTTTGTAAGTGCATATTTGCGTCAGATGGGAAAAGTGTGGATCGTGCTTCAGATGTCATCCTGACACTTTTGAAATCACCACTATGAGGGTAATTGTTTGCCATTTCCATAGCGTTTTGCACCGTAATAGTCATGAGGTCGGTCTCTACATCTTGAAGCCTGTGATGCTTTTCGCAGAGAAACCCCTGCTGAGGCCCAGGTGACTTCCTATTTCCCATATCTGGCACCGCAGCCTTGGAAGATAGGATTGTTTTCAGTATGATTTCCCCATCCTTTCACCAGTGTTTGAAGAACGGGAGCCCTTTTCAACCGTTAGCGTAAGAATCCTTCTTTAGAGAAGAGATATTTTTCTGGGGTGGCAAGTTCAGGGCCTCTGTCAGTCCTCGGTTTGTTGGACTAGCGCCAGACATGAGAAGTGCGCCTTTGTGGGACAGGTGAATAGTGCGGATCCTGTTTCAGTTTAAAGACTGAAACAGGATCCGCACTTTTCACCGTTCCTTTCAGAATCATTTGATTCATCAGCTTGGAATGGCGATTCCATCTCCAGACCAATCGAAGGCTAGGGCAAAGTAACTCAATCTTTCCAAGAGGTGTGTGGCACAACTTTTGAAAGAACCGCTAGGTGGAGAACTATTTGGTATTTTTCCGCAGAACTTTTCACCGCAGTTGTCCTAAAGTTGGGCTCTGCATCCTTAAGCATACGAGAGTTTTCACAGACGAAAGCAGGCTGAGGCCCAGTAAACTTGGCATTTCCAATAGTTTGTCCTAGAGACTACAAAGAAAGTGCTCTTTAAAGTATTATTGCACTGTGGTTTCACCATTGTTTTCAGAACCCGAGCAGGGTTCTAGCATTAGCATAAGAATCCTGCCTGGTAGTTGAGATTTCAGGGTGGGGTGTAAGTGCGGGCCTTGTGTCAGCCCGGCCATTGATTTGTTTACCTCCAGAGTTTGTAAGTGCATATGTGCGTCAGATGGGAAAAGTGTGGATCGTGCTTCAGATTTCATCCTGACACTTTTGAAATCACCACTATGTTGGTAATTGTTTGCCATTTCCATAGCGTTTTGCACCGTAATAGTCAGGAGGTCGGTCTCTGAATCCTGAAGCCTGTGATGCTTTTCGCAGACAAACCCCTGCTGAGGCCCAGGTAACTTCCTATTTCCCATATCTGGCACCGCAGCCTTGGAAGATAGGATTGTTTTCAGTATGATTTCACCATCCTTTCACCAGTGTTTGAAGAACGGGAGCCCTTTTCAACCGTTAGCGTATGAATCCTTCTTTAGAGAAGAGATAATTTTCTGGGGTGGTAAGTTCATGGCCTCTGTCAGTCCTGGGTTTGTTGGACTAGCGCCAGACATGAGAAGTGCGCCTTTGTGGGACAGGTGAATAGTGCGGATCCTGTTTCAGTCTAAAGACTGAAACAGGATCCGCACTTTTCACCGTTCCTTTCAGAATCATTTGATTCATCAGCTTGGAATGGCGATTCCATCTCCAGACTAATCGAAGGCTAGGGCAAAGTAACTCAATCTTTCCAAGAGGTGTGTGGCACAACTTTTGAAAGAACCGCTAGGTGGAGAACTATTTGGTATTTTTCCGTAGCACTTTTCACCGTAATTGTCCTAACGTTGGTCTCTGCATCCTTAAGCATACGAGAGTTTTCACAGACGAAAGCAGGCTGAGGCCCAGTAAACTTGGCATTTCCAATAGTTGGTCCTAGAGACTACAAAGAAAGTGTTCTTTAAAGTATTATTCCACTGTGGTTTCACCATTGTTTTCAGAACCCGAGCAGGGTTCTAGCATTAGCATAAGAATCCTGCCTGGTAGTTGAGATTTCAGGGTGGGGTGTAAGTGCGGGCCTTCTGTCAGCCCGGCCATTGATTTGTTTACCTCCAGAGTTTGTAAGTGCATATGTGCGTCAGATGGGAAAAGTGTGGATCGTGCTTCAGATTTCATCCTGACACTTTAGAAATCACCACTATGTTGGTAATTGTTTGCCATTTCCATAGCGTTTTGCACCGTAATAGTCATGAGGTCGGTCTCTGCATCCTGAAGCCTGTGATGCTTTTCGCAGAGAAACCCCTGCTGAGGCCCAGTTAACTTCCTATTTCCCATATCTGGCACCGCAGCCTTGGAAGATAGGATTGTTTTCAGTATGATTTCACCATCCTTTCACCAGTGTTTGAAGAACGGGAGCCCTTTTCAACCGTTAGCGTAAGAATCCTTCTTTAGAGAAGAGATAATTTTCTGGGGTGGCAAGTTCAGGGCCTCTGTCAGTCCTCGGTTTGTTGGACTAGCGCCAGACATGAGAAGTGCGCCTTTGTGGGACAGGTGAATAGTGCGGATCCTGTTTCAGTCTAAAGACTGAAACAGGATCCGCACTTTTCACCGTTCCTTTCAGAATCATTTGATTCATCAGCTTGGAATGGCGATTCCATCTCCAGACCAATCGAAGGCTAGGGCAAAGTAACTCAATCTTTCCAAGAGGTGTGTGGCACAACTTTTGAAAGAACCGCTAGGTGGAGAACTATTTGGTATTTTTCCGTAGCACTTTTCACCGTAATTCTCCTAACGTTGGTCTCTGCATCCTTAAGCATACGAGAGTTTTCACAGACGAAAGCAGGCTGAGGCCCAGTAAACTTGGCATTTCCAATAGTTGGTCCTAGAGACTACAAAGAAAGTGTTCTTTAAAGTATTATTCCACTGTGGTTTCACCATTGTTTTCAGAACCCGAGCAGGGTTCTAGCATTAGCATAAGAATCCTGCCTGGTAGTTGAGATTTCAGGGTGGGGTGTAAGTGCGGGCCTTCTGTCAGCCCCTCCATTGATTTGATTACCTCCAGAGTTTGTAAGTGCATATGTGCGTCAGATGGGAAAAGTGTGGATCGTGCTTCAGATTTCATCCTGACACTTTTGAAATCACCACTATGTTGGTAATTGTTTGCCATTTCCATAGCGTTTTGCGCCGTAATAGTCAGGAGGTCGGTCTCTGCATCCTGAAGCCTGTGATGCTTTTCGCAGAGAAACCCCTGCTGAGGCCCAGGTAACTTCCTATTTCCCATATCTGGCACCGCAGCCTTGGAAGATAGGATTGTTTTCAGTATGATTTCCCCATCCTTTCACCAGTGTTTGAAGAACGGGAGCCCTTTTCAACCGTTAGCGTAAGAATCCTTCTTTAGAGAAGAGATATTTTTCTGGGGTGGCACGTTCAGGGCCTCTGTGAGTCCTGGGTTTGTTGGACTAGCGCCAGACATGAGAAGTGCGCTTTTGTGGGACAGGTGAATAGTGCGGATCCTGTTTCAGTCTAAAGACTGAAACAGGATCCGCACTTTTCAGGTGAATAGTGCGGATCCTGTTTCAGTCTAAAGACTGAAACAGGATCCGCACTTTTCACCGTTCCTTTCAGAATCATTTGATTCATCAGCTTCGAATGGCGATTCCATCTCCAGACCAAACGAAGGCTAGGGCAAAGTAACTCAATCTTTCCAAGAGGTGTGTGGCACAACTTTTGAAAGAACCGCAAGGTGGAGAACTATTTGGTATTGTTCCGTAGCACTTTTCTCCGTAATTGTCCTAACGTTGGTCTCTGCATCCTTAAGCGTACGAGAGTTTTCACAGACGAAAGCAGGCTGAGGCCCAGTAAACTTGGCATTTCCAATAGTTGGTCCTAGAGACTACAAGGAAAGTGTTCTTTAAAGTAATATTCCACTGTGGTTTCACCATTGTTTTCAGAGCCCGAGCAGGGTTCTAGCATTAGCATAAGAATCCTGCCTGGTAGTTGAGATTTCTGGGTGGGGTGTAAGTGCGGGGCTTCTGTCAGCCCGGCCATTGATTTGTTTACCTCCAGAGTTGGTAAGTGCATATGTGCGTCAGATGGGAAAAGTGTGGATCGTGCTTCAGATTTCATCCTGACACTTTTGAAATCACCACTATGGTGGTAATTGTTTGCCACTTCCATAGCGTTTTGCACCGTAATAGTCATGAGGTCGGTCTCTGCATCCTGAAGCCTGTGATGCTTTTCGCAGAGAAACCCCTGCTGAGGCCCAGGTAACTTCCTATTTCCCATATCTGGCACCGCAGCCTTGGAAGATAGGATTGTTTTCAGTATGATTTCCCCATCCTTTCACCAGTGTTTGAAGAACGGAAGCTCTTTTCAACCGTTAGCGTAAGAATCCTTCTTTAGAGAAGAGATATTTTTCTGGGGTGGCAAGTTCAGGGCCTCTGTCAGTCCTCGGTTTGTTGGACTAGCGCCAGACATGAGAAGTGCGCCTTTGTGGGACAGGTGAATAGTGCGGATCCTGTTTCAGTCTAAAGACTGAAACAGGATCCGCACTTTTCACCGTTCCTTTCAGAATCATTTGATTCATCAGCTTGGAATGGCGAATCCATCTCCAGACCAATCGAAGGCTAGGGCAAAGTAACTCAATCTTTCCAAGAGGTTTGTGGCACAACTTTTGAAAGAACCGCTAGGTGGAGAACTATTTGATATTTTTCCGTAGCACTTTTCACCGTAATTGTCCTAACGTTGGTCTCTGCATCCTTAAGCATACGAGAGTTTTCACAGACGAAAGCAGGCTGAGGCCCAGTAAACTTGGCATTTCCAATAGTTGGTCCTAGAGACTACAAAGAAAGTGTTCTTTAAAGTAATATTCCACTGTGGTTTCACCATTGTTTCAGAACCCGAGCAGGGTTCTAGCATTAGCATAAGAATCCTGCCTGGTAGTTGAGATTTCTGGGTGGGGTGTAAGTGCGGGCCTTCTGTCAGCCCGGCCATTGATTTGTTTACCTCCAGAGTTGGTAAGTGCATATTTGCGTCAGATGGGAAAAGTGTGGATCGTGCTTCAGATTTCATCCTGACACTTTTGAAATCACCACTATGTTGGTAATTGTTTGCCATTTCCATAGCGTTTTGCACCGTAATAGTCATGAGGTCGGTCTCTGCATCCTGAAGCCTGTGATGCTTTTCGCAGAGAAACGCCTGCAGAGGCCCAGGTAACTTCCTATTTCCCATATCTGGCACCGCAGCCTTGGAAGATAGGATTGTTTTCACTATGATTTCCCCATCCTTTCACCAGTGTTTGAAGAACGGGAGCCCTTTTCAACCGTTAGCGTAAGAACCCTTCTTTAGAGAAGAGATATTTCTCTGGGGTGGCAAGTTCAGGGCCTCTGTCAGTCCTGGGTTTGTTGGACTAGCGCCAGACATGAGAAGTGCGCCTTTGTGGGACAGGTCAATAGTGCGGTTCCTGTTTCAGTCTAAAGACTGAAACAAGATCGGCACTTTTCACCGTTCCTTTCAGAATCGTTTGATTCATCAGCTTGGAATGGCGATTCCATCTGCAGACCAAACGAAGGCTAGGGCAAAGTAACTCAATCTTTCCAAGAGGTGTGTGGCACAACTTTTGAAAGAACCGCTAGGTGGAGAACTATTTGGTATTTTTCCGTAGCACTTTTCACCGTAATTCTCCTAACGTTGGTCTCTGCATCCTTAAGCATACGAGAGTTTTCACAGACGAAAGCAGGCTGAGGCCCAGTAAACTTGGCATTTCCAATAGTTGGTCCTAGAGACTACAAAGAAAGTGTTCTTTAAAGTAATATTCCACTGTGGTTTCACCATTGTTTTCAGAACCCGAGCAGGGTTCTAGCATTAGCATAAGAATCCTGCCTGGTTGTTGAGATTTCTGGGTGGGGTGTAAGTGCGGGCCTTCTGTCAGCCCGGCCATTGATTTGTTTACCTCCAGAGTTGGTAAGTGCATATTTGCGTCAGATGGGAAAAGTGTGGATCGTGCTTCAGATTTCATCCTGACACTTTTGAAATCACCACTATGTTGGTAATTGTTTGCCATTTCCATAGCGTTTTGCACCGTAATAGTCATGAGGTCGGTCTCTGCATCCTGAAGCCTGTGATGCTTTTCGCAGAGAAACCCCTGCTGAGGCACAGGTGACTTCCTATTTCCCATATCTGGCACCGCAGCCTTGGAACATAGGATTGTTTTCAGTATGATTTCCCCATCCTTTCACCAGTGTTTGAAGAACGGGAGCCCTTTTCAACCGTTAGCGTTTGAATCCTTCTTTAGAGAAGAGATATTTCTCTGGGGTTGCAAGTTCAGGGCCTCTGTCAGTCCTGGGTTTGTTGGACTAGCGCCAGACATGAGAAGTGCGCCTTTGTGGGACAGGTGAATAGTGCGGATCCTGTTTCAGTTTAAAGACTGAAACAGGATCCGCACTTTTCACCGTTCCTTTCAGAATCATTTGATTCATCAGCTTGGAATGGCGATTCCATCTCCAGACCAATCGAAGGCTAGGGCAAAGTAACTCAAACTTTCCAAGAGGTGTGTGGCACAACTTTTGAAAGAAACGCTAGGTGGAGAACTATTTGGTATTTTTCCATAGCACTTTTCACCGCAGTTGTCCTAAAGTTGGTCTCTGCATCCTTAAGCATACGAGAGTTTTCACAGACGAAAGCAGGCTGAGGCCCAGTAAACTTGGCATTTCCAATAGTTGGTCCTAGAGACTACAAAGAAAGTGTTTTTTAAAGTATTATTCCACTGTGGTTTCACCATTGTTTTCAGAACCCGAGCAGGGTTCTAGCATTAGCATAAGAATCCTGCCTGGTAGTTGAGATTTCTGGGTGGGGTGTTAGTGCGGGGCTTCTGTCAGCCCGGCCATTGATTTGTTGACCTCCAGAGTTGGTAAGTGCATATTTGCGTCAGATGGGAAAAGTGTGGATCGTGCTTCAGATTTCATCCTGACACTTTTGAAATCACCACTATGTTGGTAATTGTTTGCCATTTCCATAGCGTTTTGCACCGTAATAGTCATGAGGTCGGTCTCTGCATCCTGAAGCCTGTGATGCTTTTCGCAGAGAAACCCCTGCTGAGGCCCAGGTGACTTCCTATTTCCCATATCTGGCACCGCAGCCTTGGAACATAGGATTGTTTTCAGTATGATTTCCCCATCCTTTCACCAGTGTTTGAAGAACGGGAGCCCTTTTCAACCGTTAGCGTAAGAATCCTTCTTTAGAGAAGAGATATTTTTCTGGGGTGGCAAGTTCAGGGCCTCTGTCAGTCCTGGGTTTGTTGGACTAGCGCCAGACATGAGAAGTGCGCCTTTGTGGGACAGGTGAATAGTGCGGATCCTGTTTCAGTCTAAAGACTGAAACAGGATCCGCACTTTTCACCGTTCCTTTCAGAATCATTTGATTCATCAGCTTGGAATGGCGATTCCATCTCTAGACCAATCGAAGGCTAGGGCAAAGTAACTCAATCTTTCCAAGAGGTGTGTGGCACAACTTTTGAAAGAACCGCTAGGTGGAGAACTATTTGGTATTTTTCCGTAGCACTTTTCACCGTAATTGTCCTAACGTTGGTCTCTGCATCCTTAAGCATACGAGAGTTTTCACAGACGAAAGCAGGCTGAGGCCCAGTAAACTAGGCATTTCCAATAGTTGGTCCTAGAGACTACAAAGAAAGTGTTCTTTAAAGTATTATTCCACTGTGGTTTCACCATTGTTTTCAGAACCCGAGCAGGGTTCTAGCCTTAGCATAAGAATCCTGCCTGGTAGTTGAGATATCTGGGTGGGGTGTAAGTGCGGGCCTACTGTCAGCCCGGCCATTGATTTGTTTACCTCCAGAGTTGGTAAGTGCATATTTGCGTCAGATGGGAAAAGTGTGGATCGTGCTTCAGATTTCATCCTGACACTTTTGAAATCACCACTATGTTGGTAATTGTTTGCCATTTCCATAGCGTTTTGCAACGTAATAGTCATGAGGTCGGTCTCTGCATCCTGAAGCCTGTGATGCTTTTCGCAGAGAAACCCCTGCTGAGGCCCAGGTAACTTCCTATTTCCCATATCTGGCACCGCAGCCTTGGAAGATAGGATTGTTTTCAGTACGATTTCCCCATCCTTTCACCAGTGTTTGAAGAACGGGAGCCCTTTTCAACCGTTAGCGTAAGAATCCTTCTTTAGAGAAGAGATATTTTTCTGGGGTGGCAAGTTCAGGGCCTCTGTCAGTCCTGGGTTTGTTGGACTAGCGCCAGACATGAGAAGTGCGCCTTTGTGGGACAGGCGAATAGTGCGGATCCTCTTTCAGTCTAAAGACTGAAACAGGATCCGCACGTTTCACCGTTCCTTTCAGAATCATTTGATTCATCAGCTTGGAATGGCGATTCCATCTCCAGACCAATCGAAGGCTAGGGCAAAGTAACTCAATCTTTCCAAGAGGTGGGTGGCACAATTTTTGAAAGAACCGCTAGGTGGACAACTATTTGGTATTATACCGTAGCACTTTTCACCGTAATTGTCCTAACGTTGGTCTCTGCATCCTTAAGCATAGGAGAGTTTTCACAGACGAAAGCAGGCTGAGGCCCAGTAAACTTGGCATTTCCAATAGTTGGTCCTAGAGAGTACAAAGAAAGTGTTCTTTAAAGTATTATTCCACTGTGGTTTCACCATTGTTTTCAGAACCCGAGCAGGGTTCTAGCATTAGCATAAGAATCCTGCCTGGTACTTGAGATTTCTGGGTGGGGTGTTAGTGCGGGGCTTCTGTCAGCCTGGCCATTGATTTGTTTACCTCCAGAGTTGGTAAGTGCATATTTGCGTCAGATGGGAAAAGTGTGGATCGTGCTTCAGATTTCATCCTGAAACTTTTGAAATCACCACTATGTTGGTAATTGTTTGCCATTTCCATAGCGTTTTGCACCGTAATAGTCATGAGGTCGGTCTCTGCATCCTGAAGCCTGTGATGCTTTTCGCAGAGATACCCCTGCTGAGGCCCAGGTAACTTCCTATTTCCCATATCTGGCACCGTAGCCTTGGAAGATAGGATTGTTTTCAGTATTATTTCCCCTCCTTTCACCAGTGTTTGAAGAACGGGAGCACTTTTCAACCGTTAGCGTAACAATCCTTCTTTAGAGAAGAGATATTTCTCTGGGGTGGCAAGTTCAGTGCCTCTGTCAGTCCTGGGTTTGTTGGACTAGCGCCAGACATGAGAAGTGTGCCTTTCTGGGACAGGTGAATAGTGCGGATCCTGTTTCAGTCTAAAGACTGAAACAGGATCCGCACTTTTCACCGTTCCTTTCAGAATCATTTGATTCATCAGCTTGGAATGGCGATTCCATCTCCAGACCAATCGAAGGCTAGGGCAAAGTAACTCAATCTTTCCAAGAGGTGTGTGGCACAACTTTTGAAAGAACCGCTAGTTGGAGAACTATTTGGTATTTTTCCGTAGCACTTTTCACCGCAGTTGTCCTAAAGTTGGTCTCTGCATCCTTAAGCATACGAGAGTTTTCACAGACGAAAGCAGGCTGAGGCCCAGTAAACTTGGCATTTCCAATAGTTGGCCCTAGAGACTACAAAGAAAGTGTTCTTTAAAGTATTATTCCACTGTAGTTTCACCATTGTTTTCAGAACCCGAGCAGGGTTCTAGCATTAGCTTAAGAATCCTGCCTGGTAGTTGAGATTTCTGGGTGGGGTGTAAGTGCGGGGCTTCTGTCAGCCCGGCCATTGATTTGTTTACCTCCAGAGTTGGTAAGTGCATATGTGCGTCAGATGGGAAAAGTGTGGATCGTGCTTCAGATTTCATCCTGACACTTTTGAAATCACCACTATGTTGGTAATTGTTTGCCATTTCCATAGCGTTTTGCACCGTAATAGTCATGAGGTCGGTCTCTGCATCCTGAAGCCTGTGATGCTTTTCGCAGAGAAACCCCTGCTGAGGCCCAGGTAACTTCCTATTTCCCATATCTGGCACCGCAGCCTTGGAAGATAGGATTGTTTTCAGTATGATTTCCCCATCCTTTCACCAGTGTTTGAAGAACGGGAGCCCTTTTCAACCGTTAGCGTAAGAATCCTTCTTTAGAGAAGAGATATTTTTCTGGGGTGGCAAGTTCAGGGCCTCTGTCAGTCCTGGGTTTGTTGGACTAGCGCCAGACATGAGAAGTGCGCCTTTGTGGGACAGGTGAATAGTGCGGATCCTGTTTCAGTCTAAAGACTGAAACAGGATCCGCACTTTTCACCGTTCCTTTCAGAATCATTTGATTCATCAGCTTGGAATGGCGATTACAACTCCAGACCAATCGAAGGCTAGGGCAAAGGAACTCAATCTTTCCAAGAGGTGTGTGGCACAACTTTTGAAAGAACCGCTAGGTGGAGAACTATTTGGTATTTTTCCGTAGCACTTTTCACCGTAATTGTCCTAACGTTGGTATCTGCATCCTTATGCATACGAGAGTTTTCACAGACGAAAGCAGGCTGAGGCCCAGTAAACTTGGCATTTAAAATAGTTGGTCCTAGAGACTACAAAGAAAGTGTTCTTTAAAGAATTATTCCACTGTGGTTTCACCATTGTTTTCAGAACGCGAGCAGGGTTCTAGCATTAGCATAAGAATCCTGCCTGGTAGTTGAGATTTCTGGGTGGGGTGTTAGTGCGGGGCTTCTTTCAGCCCGGCCATTGATTTGTTTACCTCCAGAGTCGGTAAGTGCATATTTGCGTCAGATGGGAAAAGTGTGGATCGTGCTTCAGATTTCATCCTGACACTTTTGAAATCACCACTATGTTGGTAATTGTTTGCCATTTCCATAGCGTTTTGCACCGTAATAGTCATGAGGTCGGTCTCTGCATCTTGAAGCCTGTGATGCTTTTCGCAGAGAAACCCCTGCTGAGGCCCAGGTGACTTCCTATTTCCCATATCTGGCACCGCAGCCTTGGAAGATAGGATTGTTTTCAGTATGATTTCCCCATCCTTTCACCAGTGTTTGAAGAACGGGAGCCCTTTTCAACCGTTAGCGTAAGAATCCTTCTTTAGAGAAGAGATAATTTTCTGGGGTGGCAAGTTCAGGGCCTCTGTCAGTCCTGGGTTTGTTGGACTAGCGCCAGACATGAGAAGTGCGCCTTTGTGGGACAGGTGAATAGTGCGGATCCTGTTTCAGTCTAAAGACTGAAACAGGATCCGCACTTTTCACCGTTCCTTTCAGAATCATTTGATTCATCAGCTTGGAATGGCGATTCCATCTCCAGACCAATCGAAGGCTAGGGCAAAGTAACTCAATCTTTCCAAGAGGTGTGTGGCACAACTTTTGAAAGAACCGCTAGGTGGAGAACTATTTGGTATTTTTCCGTAGCACTTTTCACCGTAATTGTCCTAACGTTGGTCTCTGCATCCTTAAGCATACGAGAGTTTTCACAGACGAAAGCAGGCTGAGGCCCAGTAAACTTGGCATTTCCAATAGTTGGTCCTAGAGACTACAAAGAAAGTGTTCTTTAAAGTATTATTCCACTGTGGTTTCACCATTGTTTTCAGAACCCGAGCAGGGTTCTAGCATTAGCATAAGAATCCTGCCTGGTAGTAGAGATTTCTGGGTGGGGTGTAAGTGCGGGGCTTCTGTCAGCCCGGCCATTGATTTGTTTACCTCCAGAGTTGGTAAGTGCATATTTGCGTCAGATGGGAAAAGTGTGGATCGTGCTTCAGATTTCATCCTGACACTTTTGAAATCACCACTATGTTGGTAATTGTTTGCCATTTCCATAGCGTTTTGCACCGTAATAGTCATGAGGTCGGTCTCTGCATCCTGAAGCCTGTGATGCTTTTCGCAGAGAAGCCCCTGCTGAGGCCCAGGTAACTTCCTATTTCCCATATCTGGCACCGCAGCCTTGGAAGATAGGATTGTTTTCAGTATGATTTCCCCATCCTTTCACCAGTGTTTGAAGAACGGGAGCCCTTTTCAACCGTTAGCGTAAGAATCCTTCTTTAGAGAAGAGATAATTTTCTGGGGTGGTAAGTTCATGGCCTCTGTCAGTCCTGGGTTTGTTGGACTAGCGCCAGACATGAGAAGTGCGCCTTTGTGGGACAGGTGAATAGTGCGGATCCTGTTTCAGTCTAAAGAGTGAAACAGGATCCGCACTTTTCACCGTTCCTTTCAGAATCATTTGATTCATCAGCTTGGAATGGCGATTCCATCTCCAGGCCAAACGAAGGCTAGGGCAAAGTAACTCAATCTTTCCAAGAGGTGTGTGGCAGAAGATTTGAAAGAACCGCTAGGTGGAGAAGTATTTGGTATTTTTCCGTAGCACTTTTCACCGTAATTGTCCTAACGTTGGTCTCTGCATCCTTAAGCATACGAGAGTTTTCACAGACGAAAGCAGGCTGAGACCCAGTAAACTTGGCATTTCCAATAGTTGGTCCTAGAGACTACAAGGAAAGTGTTCTTTAAAGTAATATTCCACTGTGGTTTCACCATTGTTTTCAGAACCCGAGCAGGTTTCTAGCCTTAGCATAAGAATCCTGCCTGATAGTTGAGATTTCTGGGTGCGGTGTTAGTGCCGGGCTTCTGTCAGCCCGGCCATTGATTTGTTTACCTCCGGAGTTGGTAAGTGCATATTTGCGTCAGATGGGAAAAGTGTGGATCGTGCTGCAGATTTCATCCTGACTCTTTTGAAATCACCACTATGTTGGTAATTGTTTGCCATTTCCATAGCGTTTTGCACCGTAATAGTCATGAGGTCAGTCTCTGCATCCTGAAGCCTGTGATGCTTTTCGCAGAGAAACCCCTGCTGAGGCCCAGGTAACTTCCTATTTCCCATACCTGGCACCGCAGCCTTGGAAGATAGGATTGTTTTCAGTATGATTTCCCCATCCTTTCACCAGTGTTTGAAGAACGGGAGCCCTTCTCAACCGTTAGCGTAAGAATCCTTCTTTAGAGAAGAGATATTTTTCTGGGGTGGCAAGTTCAGGGCCTCTGTCAGTCCTGGGTTTGTTCGACTAGCGCCAGACATGAGAAGTGCGCCTTTGTGGGACAGGTGAATAGTGCGGAACCTGTTTCAGTCTAAAGACTGAAACAGGATCCGCACTTTTCACCGTTCCTTTCAGAATCCTTTGATTCATCAGCTTGGAATGGCGATTCCATCTCCAGACCAAACCAAGGCTAGGGCAAAGTAACTCAATCTTTCCAAGAGGTGTGTGGCACAACTTTTGAAAGAACCGCTAGGTGGAGAACTATTTGGTATTTTTCCGTAGCACTTCTCACTGTAATTGTCCTAACGTTGGTCTCTGCATCCTTAAGCATACGAGAGTTATCACAGACGAAAGCAGGCTGAGGCCCAGTAAACTTGGCATTTCCAATAGTTGGTCCTAGAGACTACAAAGAAAGAGTTCTTTAAAGTATTATTCCACTGTGGTTTCACCATTGTTTTCAGAACGCGAGCAGGGTTCTAGCATTAGCATAAGAATCCTGCCTGGTAGTTGAGATTTCTGGGTGGGGTGTTAGTGCGGGGCTTCTGTCAGCCCGGCCATTGATTTGTTTACCTCCAGAGTTGGTAAGTGCATATGTGCGTCAGATGGGAAAAGTGTGGATCGTGCTTCAGATTTCATCCTGACACTTTTGAAATCACCACTATGTTGGTAATTGTTTGCCATTTCCATAGCGTTTTGCACCGTAATAGTCATGAGGTCGGTCTCTGCATCCTGAAGCCTGTGATGCTTTTCGCAGAGAAACCCCTGCTGAGGCCCAGGTAACTTCCTATTTCCCATATCTGGCACCGCAGCCTTGGAAGATAGGATTGTTTTCAGTATGATTTCCCCATCCTTTCACCAGTGTTTGAAGAACGGGAGCCCTTTTGAACCGTTAGCGTAAGAATCCTTCTTTAGAGAAGAGATATTTCTCTGGGGTTGCAAGTTCAGGGCCTCTGTCAGTCCTGGGTTTGTTGGACTAGCGCCAGACATGAGAAGTGCGCCTTTGTGGGACAGGTGAATAGTGCGGATCCTGTTTTAGTCTAAGGACTGAAACAGGATCCGCACTTTTCACCGTTCCTTTCAGAATCATTTGATTCATCAGCTTGGAATGGCGATTCCATCTCCAGACCAATCGAAGGCTAGGGCAAAGTAACTCAATCTTTCCAAGAGGTGTGTGGCACAACTTTTGAAAGAACCGCTAGGTGGAGAACTATTTGGTATTTTTCCATAGCACTCTTCACCCCAGTCGTCCTAAAGTTGGTCTCTGCATCCTTAAGGATACGAGAGTTTTCACAGACGAAAGCAGGCTGAGGCCCAGTAAACTTGGCATTTCCAATAGTTGGTCCTAGAGACTACAAAGAAAGTGTTCTTTAAAGTAATATTCCACTGTGGTTTCACCATTGTTTTCAGAACCCGAGCAGGGTTCTAGCATTAGCATAAGAATCCTGCCTGGTAGTTGAGATTTCTCGGTGGGGTGTAAGTGCGGGGCTTCTGTCAGCCCGGCCATTGATTTGTTTACCTCCAGAGTTGGTAAGTGCATATGTGCGTCAGATGGGAAAAGTGTGGATCGTGCTTCAGATTTCATCCTGACACTTTTGAAATCACCACTATGTTGGTAATTGTTTGCCATTTCTATAGCGTTTTGCACCGTAATAGTCATGAGGTCGGTCTCTGCATCCTGAAGCCTGTGATGCTTTTCGCAGAGAAACCCCTGCTGAGGCCCAGGTAACTTCCTATTTCCCATATCTGGCACCGCAGCCTTGGAACATAGGATTGTTTTCAGTATGATTTCACCATCCTTTCACCAGTGTTTGAAGAACGGGAGCCCTTTTCAACCGTTAGCGTAAGAATCCTTCTTTAGAGAAGAGATATTTCTCTGGGGTTGCAAGTTCAGGGCCTCTGTCAGTCCTGGGTTTGTTGGACTAGCGCCAGACATGAGAAGTGCGCCTTTGTGGGACAGGTGAATAGTGCAGATCCTGTTTCAGTCTAAGGACTGAAACAGGATCCGCACTTTTCACCGTTCCTTTCAGAATCATTTGATTCATCAGCTTGGAATGGCGATTCCATCTCCAGACCAATCGAAGGCTAGGGCAAAGTAACTCAATCTTTCCAAGAGGTGTGTGGCACAACTTTTGAAAGAACCGCTAGGTGGAGAACTATTTGGTATTTTTCCATAGCACTCTTCACCCCAGTCGTCCTAAAGTTGGTCTCTGCATCCTTAAGGATACGAGAGTTTTCACAGACTAAACCAGGCTGAGGCCCAGTAAACTTGGCATTTCCAATAGTTGGTCCTAGAGACTACAAAGAAAGTGTTCTTTAAAGTAATATTCCACTGTGGTTTCACCATTGTTTTCAGAACCCGAGCAGGGTTCTAGCATTAGCATAAGAATCCTGCCTGGTAGTTGAGATTTCTGGGTGGGGTGTAAGTGCGGGGCTTCTGTCAGCCCGGCCATTGATTTGTTTACCTCCAGAGTTGGTAAGTGCATATTTGCGTCAGATGGGAAAAGTGTGGATCGTGCTTCAGATTTCATCCTGACACTTTTGAAATCACCACTATGGTGGTAATTGTTTGCCATTTCCATAGCGTTTTGCACCGTAATAGTCATGAGGTCGGTCTCTGCATCCTGAAGCCTGTGATGCTTTTCGCAGAGAAACCCCTGCTGAGGCCCAGGTAACTTCCTATTTCCCATATCTGGCACCGCAGCCTTGGAAGACAGGATTGTTTTCAGTATGATTTCCCCATCCTTTCACCAGTGTTTGAAGAACGGGAGCCCTTTTCAACCGTTAGCATAAGAATCCTTCTTTAGAGAAGAGATATTTTTCTGGGGTGGCAAGTTCAGGGCCTCTGTCAGTCCTGGGTTTGTTGGACTAGCGCCAGACATGAGAAGTGCGCCTTTGTGGGACAGGTGAATAGTGCGGATCCTGTTTCAGTTTAAAGACTGAAACAGGATCCGCACTTTTCACCGTTCCTTTCAGAATCATTTGATTCATCAGCTTGGAATGGCGATTCCATCTCCAGACCAATCGAAGGCTAGGGCAAAGTAACTCAATCTTTCCAAGAGGTGTGTGGCACAACTTTTGAAAGAACCGCTAGGTGGAGAACTATTTGGTATTTTTCCGTAGCACTTTTCACCGTAATTGTCCTAACGTTGGTCTCTGCATCCTTAAGCATACGAGACTTTTCACAGAGGAAAGCAGGCTGAGGCCCAGTAAACTTGGCATTTCCAATAGTTGGTCCTAGAGACTACAAAGAAAGTGTTCTTTAAAGTAATATTCCACTGTGGTTTCACCATTGTTTTCAGAACCCGAGTAGGGTTCTAGC
The DNA here is from genome assembly GCF_020740605.2 of Lemur catta. Lineage (NCBI taxonomy): Eukaryota > Metazoa > Chordata > Mammalia > Primates > Lemuridae > Lemur > Lemur catta. Next base: position 80,855,462 of record NC_059132.1, on the reverse strand, counting down.
ATTAGCATAAGAATCCTGCCTGGTAGTTGAGATTTCTGGGTGGGGTGTAAGTGCGGGCCTTCTGTCAGCCCGGCCATTGATTTGTTTACCTCCAGAGTTGGTAAGTGCATATTTGCGTCAGATGGGAAAAGTGTGGATCGTGCTTCAGATTTCATCCTGACACTTTTGAAATCACCACTATGTTGGTAATTGTTTGCCATTTCCATAGCGTTTTGCACCGTAATAGTCATGAGGTCGGTCTCTGCATCCTGAAGCCTGTGATGCTTTTCGCAGAGAAACCCCTGCTGAGGCCCAGGTGACTTCCTATTTCCCATATCTGGCACCGCAGCCTTGGAACATAGGATTGTTTTCAGTATGATTTCCCCATCCTTTCACCAGTGTTTGAAGAACGGGAGCCCTTTTCAACCGTTAGCGTTTGAATCCTTCTTTAGAGAAGAGATATTTCTCTGGGGTTGCAAGTTCAGGGCCTCTGTCAGTCCTGGGTTTGTTGGACTAGCGCCAGACATGAGAAGTGCGCCTTTGTGGTACAGGTGAATAGTGCGGATCCTGTTTCAGTCTAAAGACTGAAACAGGATCCGCACTTTTCACCGTTCCTTTCAGAATCATTTGATTCATCAGCTTGGAATGGCGATTCCGTCTCCAGACCAATCGAAGGCTAGGGCAAAGTAACTCAATCTTTCCAAGTGGTGTGTGGCACAACTTTTGAAAGAACCGCTAGGTGGAGAACTATTTGGTATTTTTCCGTAGCACTTTTCACCGTAATTCTCCTAACGTTGGTCTCTGCATCCTTAAGCATACGAGAGTTTTCACAGACGAAAGCAGGCTGAGGCCCAGTAAACTTGGCATTTCCAATAGTTTGTCCTAGAGACTACAAAGAAAGTGTTCTTTAAAGTATTATTCCACTGTGGTTTCACCATTGTTTTCAGAACCCGAGCAGGGTTCTAGCATTAGCATAAGAATCCTGCCTGGTAGTTGAGATTTCTGGGTGGGGTGTAAGTGCGGGCCTTCTGTCAGCCCGGCCATTGATTTGATTACCTCCAGAGTTTGTAAGTGCATATGTGCGTCAGATGGGAAAAGTGTGGATCGTGCTTCAGATTTCATCCTGACACTTTTGAAATCACCACTATGTTGGTAATTGTTTGCCATTTCCATAGCGTTTTGCACCGTAATACTCATGAGGTCGGTCTCTGCATCCTGAAGGCTGTGATGCTTTTCGCAGAGAAACCCCTGCTGAGGCCCAGGTAACTTCCTATTTCCCATATCTGGCACCGCAGCCTTGGAAGATAGGATTGTTTTCAGTATGATTTCCCCATCCTTTCACCAGTGTTTGAAGAACGGGAGCCCTTCTCAACGGTTAGCGTAAGAATCCTTCTTTAGAGAAGAGATATTTTTCTGGGGTGGCAAGTTCAGGGCCTCTGTCAGTCCTGGGTTTGTTGGACTAGCGCCAGACATGAGAAGTGCGCCTTTGTGGGACAGGTCAATAGTGCGGTTCCTGTTTCAGTCTAAAGACTGAAACAAGATCCGCACTTTTCACCATTCCTTTCAGAATCGTTTGATTCATCAGCTTGGAATGGCGATTCCATCTGCAGACCAAACGAAGGCTAGGGCAAAGTAACTCAATCTTTCCAAGAGGTGTGTGGCACAACTTTTGAAAGAACCGCTAGGTGGAGAACTACTTGGTATTTTTCCGTAGCACTTTTCACCGTAATTGTCCTAACGTTGGTCTCTGCATCCTTAAGCGTACGAGAGTTTTCACAGACGAAAGCAGGCTGAGGCCCAGTAAACTTGGCATTTCCAATAGTTGGTCCTAGAGACTACAAGGAAACTGTTCTTTAAAGTAATATTCCACTGTGGTTTCACCATTGTTTTCAGAACCCGAGCAGGTTTCTAGCCTTAGCATAAGAATCCTGCCTGGTAGTTGAGATTTCTGGGTGCGGTGTTAGTGCCGGGCTTCTTTCAGCCCGGCCATTGATTTGTTTACCTCCAGAGTTGGAAAGTGCATATTTGCGTCAGATGGGAAAAGTGTGGATCGTTCTTCAGATTTCATCCTGACACTTTTGAAATCACCACTATGTTGGTAATTGTTTGCCATTTCCATAGCGTTTTGCACCGTAATAGTCATGAGGTCGGTCTCTGCATCCTGAAGCCTGTGATGCTTTTCGCAGAGAAACCCCTGCTGAGGCCCAGGTAACTTCCTATTTCCCATATCTGGCACCGCACCCTTGGAAGATAGGATTGTTTTCAGTATGATTTCACCATCCTTTCACCAGTGTTTGAAGAACGGGAGCCCTTTTCAACCGTTAGCGTAAGAATCCTTCTTTAGAGAAGAGATATTTTTCTGGGGTGGCAAGTTCAGGGCCTCTGTCAGTCCTGGGTTTGTTGGACTAGCGCCAGACATGAGAAGTGCGCCTTTGTGGGACAGGTGAATAGTGCGGATCCTGTTTCAGTCTAAAGACTGAAACAGGATCCGCACTTTTCACCGTTCCTTTCAGAATCATTTGATTCATCAGCTTGGAATGGCGATTACAACTCCAGACCAATCGAAGGCTAGGGCAAAGGAACTCAATCTTTCCAAGAGGTGTGTGGCACAACTTTTGAAAGAACCGCTAGGTGGAGAACTATTTGGTATTTTTCCGTAGCACTTTTCACCGTAATTGTCCTAACGTTGGTATCTGCATCCTTATGCATACGAGAGTTTTCACAGACGAAAGCAGGCTGAGGCCCAGTAAACTTGGCATTTAAAATAGTTGGTCCTAGAGACTACAAAGAAAGTGTTCTTTAAAGAATTATTCCACTGTGGTTTCACCATTGTTTTCAGAACGCGAGCAGGGTTCTAGCATTAGCATAAGAATCCTGCCTGGTAGTTGAGATTTCTGGGTGGGGTGTTAGTGCGGGGCTTCTTTCAGCCCGGCCATTGATTTGTTTACCTCCAGAGTCGGTAAGTGCATATTTGCGTCAGATGGGAAAAGTGTGGATCGTGCTTCAGATTTCATCCTGACACTTTTGAAATCACCACTATGTTGGTAATTGTTTGCCATTTCCATAGCGTTTTGCACCGTAATAGTCATGAGGTCGGTCTCTGCATCTTGAAGCCTGTGATGCTTTTCGCAGAGAAACCCCTGCTGAGGCCCAGGTGACTTCCTATTTCCCATATCTGGCACCGCAGCCTTGGAAGATAGGATTGTTTTCAGTATGATTTCCCCATCCTTTCACCAGTGTTTGAAGAACGGGAGCCCTTTTCAACCGTTAGCGTAAGAATCCTTCTTTAGAGAAGAGATAATTTTCTGGGGTGGCAAGTTCAGGGCCTCTGTCAGTCCTGGGTTTGTTGGACTAGCGCCAGACATGAGAAGTGCGCCTTTGTGGGACAGGTGAATAGTGCGGATCCTGTTTCAGTCTAAAGACTGAAACAGGATCCGCACTTTTCACCGTTCCTTTCAGAATCATTTGATTCATCAGCTTGGAATGGCGATTCCATCTCCAGACCAATCGAAGGCTAGGGCAAAGTAACTCAATCTTTCCAAGAGGTGTGTGGCACAACTTTTGAAAGAACCGCTAGGTGGAGAACTATTTGGTATTTTTCCGTAGCACTTTTCACCGTAATTGTCCTAACGTTGGTCTCTGCATCCTTAAGCATACGAGAGTTTTCACAGACGAAAGCAGGCTGAGGCCCAGTAAACTTGGCATTTCCAATAGTTGGTCCTAGAGACTACAAAGAAAGTGTTCTTTAAAGTATTATTCCACTGTGGTTTCACCATTGTTTTCAGAACCCGAGCAGGGTTCTAGCATTAGCATAAGAATCCTGCCTGGTAGTAGAGATTTCTGGGTGGGGTGTAAGTGCGGGGCTTCTGTCAGCCCGGCCATTGATTTGTTTACCTCCAGAGTTGGTAAGTGCATATTTGCGTCAGATGGGAAAAGTGTGGATCGTGCTTCAGATTTCATCCTGACACTTTTGAAATCACCACTATGTTGGTAATTGTTTGCCATTTCCATAGCGTTTTGCACCGTAATAGTCATGAGGTCGGTCTCTGCATCCTGAAGCCTGTGATGCTTTTCGCAGAGAAGCCCCTGCTGAGGCCCAGGTAACTTCCTATTTCCCATATCTGGCACCGCAGCCTTGGAAGATAGGATTGTTTTCAGTATGATTTCCCCATCCTTTCACCAGTGTTTGAAGAACGGGAGCCCTTTTCAACCGTTAGCGTAAGAATCCTTCTTTAGAGAAGAGATAATTTTCTGGGGTGGTAAGTTCATGGCCTCTGTCAGTCCTGGGTTTGTTGGACTAGCGCCAGACATGAGAAGTGCGCCTTTGTGGGACAGGTGAATAGTGCGGATCCTGTTTCAGTCTAAAGAGTGAAACAGGATCCGCACTTTTCACCGTTCCTTTCAGAATCATTTGATTCATCAGCTTGGAATGGCGATTCCATCTCCAGGCCAAACGAAGGCTAGGGCAAAGTAACTCAATCTTTCCAAGAGGTGTGTGGCAGAAGATTTGAAAGAACCGCTAGGTGGAGAAGTATTTGGTATTTTTCCGTAGCACTTTTCACCGTAATTGTCCTAACGTTGGTCTCTGCATCCTTAAGCATACGAGAGTTTTCACAGACGAAAGCAGGCTGAGACCCAGTAAACTTGGCATTTCCAATAGTTGGTCCTAGAGACTACAAGGAAAGTGTTCTTTAAAGTAATATTCCACTGTGGTTTCACCATTGTTTTCAGAACCCGAGCAGGTTTCTAGCCTTAGCATAAGAATCCTGCCTGATAGTTGAGATTTCTGGGTGCGGTGTTAGTGCCGGGCTTCTGTCAGCCCGGCCATTGATTTGTTTACCTCCGGAGTTGGTAAGTGCATATTTGCGTCAGATGGGAAAAGTGTGGATCGTGCTGCAGATTTCATCCTGACTCTTTTGAAATCACCACTATGTTGGTAATTGTTTGCCATTTCCATAGCGTTTTGCACCGTAATAGTCATGAGGTCAGTCTCTGCATCCTGAAGCCTGTGATGCTTTTCGCAGAGAAACCCCTGCTGAGGCCCAGGTAACTTCCTATTTCTCATACCTGGCACCGCAGCCTTGGAAGATAGGATTGTTTTCAGTATGATTTCCCCATCCTTTCACCAGTGTTTGAAGAACGGGAGCCCTTCTCAACCGTTAGCGTAAGAATCCTTCTTTAGAGAAGAGATATTTTTCTGGGGTGGCAAGTTCAGGGCCTCTGTCAGTCCTGGGTTTGTTCGACTAGCGCCAGACATGAGAAGTGCGCCTTTGTGGGACAGGTGAATAGTGCGGAACCTGTTTCAGTCTAAAGACTGAAACAGGATCCGCACTTTTCACCGTTCCTTTCAGAATCCTTTGATTCATCAGCTTGGAATGGCGATTCCATCTCCAGACCAAACCAAGGCTAGGGCAAAGTAACTCAATCTTTCCAAGAGGTGTGTGGCACAACTTTTGAAAGAACCGCTAGGTGGAGAACTATTTGGTATTTTTCCGTAGCACTTCTCACTGTAATTGTCCTAACGTTGGTCTCTGCATCCTTAAGCATACGAGAGTTATCACAGACGAAAGCAGGCTGAGGCCCAGTAAACTTGGCATTTCCAATAGTTGGTCCTAGAGACTACAAAGAAAGAGTTCTTTAAAGTATTATTCCACTGTGGTTTCACCATTGTTTTCAGAACGCGAGCAGGGTTCTAGCATTAGCATAAGAATCCTGCCTGGTAGTTGAGATTTCTGGGTGGGGTGTTAGTGCGGGGCTTCTGTCAGCCCGGCCATTGATTTGTTTACCTCCAGAGTTGGTAAGTGCATATGTGCGTCAGATGGGAAAAGTGTGGATCGTGCTTCAGATTTCATCCTGACACTTTTGAAATCACCACTATGTTGGTAATTGTTTGCCATTTCCATAGCGTTTTGCACCGTAATAGTCATGAGGTCGGTCTCTGCATCCTGAAGCCTGTGATGCTTTTCGCAGAGAAACCCCTGCTGAGGCCCAGGTAACTTCCTATTTCCCATATCTGGCACCGCAGCCTTGGAAGATAGGATTGTTTTCAGTATGATTTCCCCATCCTTTCACCAGTGTTTGAAGAACGGGAGCCCTTTTGAACCGTTAGCGTAAGAATCCTTCTTTAGAGAAGAGATATTTCTCTGGGGTTGCAAGTTCAGGGCCTCTGTCAGTCCTGGGTTTGTTGGACTAGCGCCAGACATGAGAAGTGCGCCTTTGTGGGACAGGTGAATAGTGCGGATCCTGTTTTAGTCTAAGGACTGAAACAGGATCCGCACTTTTCACCGTTCCTTTCAGAATCATTTGATTCATCAGCTTGGAATGGCGATTCCATCTCCAGACCAATCGAAGGCTAGGGCAAAGTAACTCAATCTTTCCAAGAGGTGTGTGGCACAACTTTTGAAAGAACCGCTAGGTGGAGAACTATTTGGTATTTTTCCATAGCACTCTTCACCCCAGTCGTCCTAAAGTTGGTCTCTGCATCCTTAAGGATACGAGAGTTTTCACAGACGAAAGCAGGCTGAGGCCCAGTAAACTTGGCATTTCCAATAGTTGGTCCTAGAGACTACAAAGAAAGTGTTCTTTAAAGTAATATTCCACTGTGGTTTCACCATTGTTTTCAGAACCCGAGCAGGGTTCTAGCATTAGCATAAGAATCCTGCCTGGTAGTTGAGATTTCTCGGTGGGGTGTAAGTGCGGGGCTTCTGTCAGCCCGGCCATTGATTTGTTTACCTCCAGAGTTGGTAAGTGCATATGTGCGTCAGATGGGAAAAGTGTGGATCGTGCTTCAGATTTCATCCTGACACTTTTGAAATCACCACTATGTTGGTAATTGTTTGCCATTTCCATAGCGTTTTGCACCGTAATAGTCATGAGGTCGGTCTCTGCATCCTGAAGCCTGTGATGCTTTTCGCAGAGAAACCCCTGCTGAGGCCCAGGTAACTTCCTATTTCCCATATCTGGCACCGCAGCCTTGGAACATAGGATTGTTTTCAGTATGATTTCACCATCCTTTCACCAGTGTTTGAAGAACGGGAGCCCTTTTCAACCGTTAGCGTAAGAATCCTTCTTTAGAGAAGAGATATTTCTCTGGGGTTGCAAGTTCAGGGCCTCTGTCAGTCCTGGGTTTGTTGGACTAGCGCCAGACATGAGAAGTGCGCCTTTGTGGGACAGGTGAATAGTGCAGATCCTGTTTCAGTCTAAGGACTGAAACAGGATCCGCACTTTTCACCGTTCCTTTCAGAATCATTTGATTCATCAGCTTGGAATGGCGATTCCATCTCCAGACCAATCGAAGGCTAGGGCAAAGTAACTCAATCTTTCCAAGAGGTGTGTGGCACAACTTTTGAAAGAACCGCTAGGTGGAGAACTATTTGGTATTTTTCCATAGCACTCTTCACCCCAGTCGTCCTAAAGTTGGTCTCTGCATCCTTAAGGATACGAGAGTTTTCACAGACTAAACCAGGCTGAGGCCCAGTAAACTTGGCATTTCCAATAGTTGGTCCTAGAGACTACAAAGAAAGTGTTCTTTAAAGTAATATTCCACTGTGGTTTCACCATTGTTTTCAGAACCCGAGCAGGGTTCTAGCATTAGCATAAGAATCCTGCCTGGTAGTTGAGATTTCTGGGTGGGGTGTAAGTGCGGGGCTTCTGTCAGCCCGGCCATTGATTTGTTTACCTCCAGAGTTGGTAAGTGCATATTTGCGTCAGATGGGAAAAGTGTGGATCGTGCTTCAGATTTCATCCTGACACTTTTGAAATCACCACTATGGTGGTAATTGTTTGCCATTTCCATAGCGTTTTGCACCGTAATAGTCATGAGGTCGGTCTCTGCATCCTGAAGCCTGTGATGCTTTTCGCAGAGAAACCCCTGCTGAGGCCCAGGTAACTTCCTATTTCCCATATCTGGCACCGCAGCCTTGGAAGACAGGATTGTTTTCAGTATGATTTCCCCATCCTTTCACCAGTGTTTGAAGAACGGGAGCCCTTTTCAACCGTTAGCATAAGAATCCTTCTTTAGAGAAGAGATATTTTTCTGGGGTGGCAAGTTCAGGGCCTCTGTCAGTCCTGGGTTTGTTGGACTAGCGCCAGACATGAGAAGTGCGCCTTTGTGGGACAGGTGAATAGTGCGGATCCTGTTTCAGTTTAAAGACTGAAACAGGATCCGCACTTTTCACCGTTCCTTTCAGAATCATTTGATTCATCAGCTTGGAATGGCGATTCCATCTCCAGACCAATCGAAGGCTAGGGCAAAGTAACTCAATCTTTCCAAGAGGTGTGTGGCACAACTTTTGAAAGAACCGCTAGGTGGAGAACTATTTGGTATTTTTCCGTAGCACTTTTCACCGTAATTGTCCTAACGTTGGTCTCTGCATCCTTAAGCATACGAGACTTTTCACAGAGGAAAGCAGGCTGAGGCCCAGTAAACTTGGCATTTCCAATAGTTGGTCCTAGAGACTACAAAGAAAGTGTTCTTTAAAGTAATATTCCACTGTGGTTTCACCATTGTTTTCAGAACCCGAGTAGGGTTCTAGCATTAGCATAAGAATCCTGCCTGGTAGTTGAGATTTCTGGGTGGGGTGTAAGTGCGGGCCTTCTGTCAGCCCGGCCATTGATTTGTTTACCTCCAGAGTTGGTAAGTGCATATTTGCGTCAGATGGGAAAAGTGTGGATCGTGCTTCAGATTTCATCCTGACACTTTTGAAATCACCACTATGTTGGTAATTGTTTGCCATTTCCATAGCGTTTTGCACCGTAATAGTCATGAGGTCGGTCTCTGCATCCTGAAGCCTGTGATGCTTTTCGCAGAGAAACCCCTGCTGAGGCCCAGGTGACTTCCTATTTCCCATATCTGGCACCGCAGCCTTGGAACATAGGATTGTTTTCAGTATGATTTCCCCATCCTTTCACCAGTGTTTGAAGAACGGGAGCCCTTTTCAACCGTTAGCGTTTGAATCCTTCTTTAGAGAAGAGATATTTCTCTGGGGTTGCAAGTTCAGGGCCTCTGTCAGTCCTGGGTTTGTTGGACTAGCGCCAGACATGAGAAGTGCGCCTTTGTGGTACAGGTGAATAGTGCGGATCCTGTTTCAGTCTAAAGACTGAAACAGGATCCGCACTTTTCACCGTTCCTTTCAGAATCATTTGATTCATCAGCTTGGAATGGCGATTCCGTCTCCAGACCAATCGAAGGCTAGGGCAAAGTAACTCAATCTTTCCAAGTGGTGTGTGGCACAACTTTTGAAAGAACCGCTAGGTGGAGAACTATTTGGTATTTTTCCGTAGCACTTTTCACCGTAATTCTCCTAACGTTGGTCTCTGCATCCTTAAGCATACGAGAGTTTTCACAGACGAAAGCAGGCTGAGGCCCAGTAAACTTGGCATTTCCAATAGTTTGTCCTAGAGACTACAAAGAAAGTGTTCTTTAAAGTATTATTCCACTGTGGTTTCACCATTGTTTTCAGAACCCGAGCAGGGTTCTAGCATTAGCATAAGAATCCTGCCTGGTAGTTGAGATTTCTGGGTGGGGTGTAAGTGCGGGCCTTCTGTCAGCCCGGCCATTGATTTGATTACCTCCAGAGTTTGTAAGTGCATATGTGCGTCAGATGGGAAAAGTGTGGATCGTGCTTCAGATTTCATCCTGACACTTTTGAAATCACCACTATGTTGGTAATTGTTTGCCATTTCCATAGCGTTTTGCACCGTAATACTCATGAGGTCGGTCTCTGCATCCTGAAGGCTGTGATGCTTTTCGCAGAGAAACCCCTGCTGAGGCCCAGGTAACTTCCTATTTCCCATATCTGGCACCGCAGCCTTGGAAGATAGGATTGTTTTCAGTATGATTTCCCCATCCTTTCACCAGTGTTTGAAGAACGGGAGCCCTTCTCAACGGTTAGCGTAAGAATCCTTCTTTAGAGAAGAGATATTTTTCTGGGGTGGCAAGTTCAGGGCCTCTGTCAGTCCTGGGTTTGTTGGACTAGCGCCAGACATGAGAAGTGCGCCTTTGTGGGACAGGTCAATAGTGCGGTTCCTGTTTCAGTCTAAAGACTGAAACAAGATCCGCACTTTTCACCATTCCTTTCAGAATCGTTTGATTCATCAGCTTGGAATGGCGATTCCATCTGCAGACCAAACGAAGGCTAGGGCAAAGTAACTCAATCTTTCCAAGAGGTGTGTGGCACAACTTTTGAAAGAACCGCTAGGTGGAGAACTACTTGGTATTTTTCCGTAGCACTTTTCACCGTAATTGTCCTAACGTTGGTCTCTGCATCCTTAAGCGTACGAGAGTTTTCACAGACGAAAGCAGGCTGAGGCCCAGTAAACTTGGCATTTCCAATAGTTGGTCCTAGAGACTACAAGGAAACTGTTCTTTAAAGTAATATTCCACTGTGGTTTCACCATTGTTTTCAGAACCCGAGCAGGTTTCTAGCCTTAGCATAAGAATCCTGCCTGGTAGTTGAGATTTCTGGGTGCGGTGTTAGTGCCGGGCTTCTTTCAGCCCGGCCATTGATTTGTTTACCTCCAGAGTTGGAAAGTGCATATTTGCGTCAGATGGGAAAAGTGTGGATCGTTCTTCAGATTTCATCCTGACACTTTTGAAATCACCACTATGTTGGTAATTGTTTGCCATTTCCATAGCGTTTTGCACCGTAATAGTCATGAGGTCGGTCTCTGCATCCTGAAGCCTGTGATGCTTTTCGCAGAGAAACCCCTGCTGAGGCCCAGGTAACTTCCTATTTCCCATATCTGGCACCGCACCCTTGGAAGATAGGATTGTTTTCAGTATGATTTCACCATCCTTTCACCAGTGTTTGAAGAACGGGAGCCCTTTTCAACCGTTAGCGTAACAATCCTTCTTTAGAGAAGAGATATTTCTCTGGGGTGGCAAGTTCAGGGCCTCTGTCAGTCCTGGGTTTGTTGGACTAGCGCCAGACATGAGAAGTACGCCTTTGTGGGACAGGTGAATAGTGCGGATCCTGTTTCAGTCTAAGGACTGAAACAGGATCCGCACTTTTCACCGTTCCTTTCAGAATCATTTGATTCATCAGCTTGGAATGGCGATTCCATCTCCAGACCAATCGAAGGCTAGGGCAAAGTAACTCAATCTTTCCAAAAGGTGTGTGGCACAACTTTTGAAAGAACCGCTAGGTGGAGAACTATTTGGTATTTTTCCGTAGCACTTTTCACCGTAATTCTCCTAACGTTGGTCTCTGCATCCTTAAGCATACGAGAGTTTTCACAGACGAAAGCAGGCTGAGGCCCAGTAAACTTGGCATTTCCAATAGTTGGTCCTAGAGACTACCAAGAAAGTGTTCTTTAAAGTATTATTCCACTGTGGTTTCACCATTGTTTTCAGAACCCGAGCAGGGTTCTAGCATTAGCATAAGAATCCTGCCTGGTAGTTGAGATTTCTGGGTGGGGTGTAAGTGCGGGGCTTCTGTCAGCCCGGCCATTGATTTGTTTACCTCCAGAGTTGGTAAGTGCATATTTGCGTCAGATGGGAAAAGTGTGGATCGTGCTTCAGATTTCATCCTGACACTTTTGAAATCACCACTATGTTGGTAATTGTTTTCCATTTCCATAGCGTTTTGCACCGTAATAGTCATGAGGTCGGTCTCTGCATCCTGAAGCCTGTGATGCTTTTCGCAGAGAAACCCCTGCTGAGGCCCAGGTGACTTCCTATTTCCCATATCTGGCACCGCAGCCTTGGAACATAGGATTGTTTTCAGTATGATTTCCCCATCCTTTCACCAGTGTTTGAAGACCGGGAGCCCTTTTCAACCGTTAGCGTTTGAATCCTTCTTTAGAGAAGAGATATTTCTCTGGGGTTGCAAGTTCAGGGCCTCTGTCAGTCCTGGGTTTGTTGGACTAGCGCCGGACATGAGAAGTGCGCCTTTGTGGGACAGGTGAATAGTGCGGATCCTGTTTCAGTCTAAAGACTGAAACAGGATCCGCACTTTTCACCGTTCCTTTCAGAATCATTTGATTCATCAGCTTGGAATGGCGATTCCATCTCCAGACCAATCGAATTCTAGGGCAAAGGAACTCAATCTTTCCAAGAGGTGTGTGGCACAACTTTTGAAAGAACCGCTAGGTGGAGAACTATTTGGTATTTTTCCGTAGCACTTTTCACCGTAATTCTCCTAACATTGGTCTCTGCATCCTTAAGCATACGAGAGTTTTCACAGACGAAAGCAGGCTGAGGCCCAGTAAACTTGGCATTTCCAATAGTTGGTCCTAGAGACTACAAAGAAAGTGTTCTTTAAAGTATTATTCCACTGCGGTTTCACCATTGTTTTCAGAACCCGAGCAGGGTTCTAGCATTAGCATAAGAATCCTGCCTGGTAGTTGAGATTTCTGGGTGGGGTGTTAGTGGGGGCCTTCTGTCAGCCCGGCCATTGATTTTTTTACCTCCAGAGTTGGTAAGTGCATATTTGCGTCAGATGGGAAAAGTGTGGATCGTGCTTCAGATTTCATCCTGACACTTTTGAAATCACCACTATGTTGGTAATTGTTTGCCATTTCCATAGCGTTTTGCACCGTAATAGTCATGAGGTCGGTCTCTGCATCCTGAAGCCTGTGATGCTTTTCGCAGAGAAACCCCTGCTGAGGCCCAGGTGACTTCCTATTTCCCATATCTGGCACCGCAGCCTTGGAACATAGGATTGCTTTCAGTATGATTTCCCCATCCTTTCACCAGTGTTTGAAGAACGGGAGCCCTTTTCAACCGTTAGCGTTTGAATCCTTCTTTAGAGAAGAGATATTTCTCTGGGGTTGCAAGTTCAGGGCCTCTGTCAGTCCTGGGTTTGTTGGACTAGCGCCGGACATGAGAAGTGCGCCTTTGTGGGACAGGTGAATAGTGCGGATCCTGTTTCAGTCTAAACACTGAAACAGGATCCGCACTTTTCACCGTTCCGTTCAGAATCATTTGATTCATCAGCTTGGAATGGCGATTCCATCTCCAGACCAAACGAAGGCTAGGGCAAAGTAACTCAATCTTTCCCAGAGGTGTGTGGCACAACTTTTGAAAGAACCGCTAGGTGGAGAACTATTTGGTATTTTTCCATAGCACTTTTCACCGCAGTTGTCCTAAAGTTGGTCTCTGCATCCTTAAGCATACGAGAGTTTTCACAGACGAAAGCAGGCTGAGGCCCAGTAAACTTGGCATTTCCAATAGTTGGTCCTAGAGACTACAAAGAAAGTGTTCTTTAAAGTATTATTCCACTGTAGTTTCACCATTGTTTTCAGAACCCGAGCAGGGTTCTAGCATTAGCATAAGAATCCTGCCTGGTAGTTGAGATTTCTGGGTGGGGTGTAAGTGCGGGCCTTCTGTCAGCCCGGCCATTGATTTGTTTACCTCCAGAGTTGGTAAGTGCATATGTGCGTCAGATGGGAAAAGTGTGGATCGTGCTTCAGATTTCACCCTGACACTTTTGAAATCACCACTATGTTGGTAATTGTTTGCCATTTCCATAGCGTTTTGCACCGTAATAGTCATGAGGTCGGTCTCTGCATCCTGAAGCCTGTGATGCTTTTCGCAGAGAAACCCCTGCTGAGGCCCACGTGACTTCCTATTTCCCATATCTGGCACCGCAGCCTTGGAACATAGGATTGTTTTCAGTATGATTTCCCCATCCTTTCACCAGTGTTTGAAGAACGGGAGCCCTTTTCAACCGTTAGCATAAGAATCCTTCTTTAGAGAAGAGATATTTTTCTGGGGTGGCAAGTTCAGGGCCTCTGTCAGTCCTGGGTTTGTTGGACTAGCGCCAGACATGAGAAGTGCGCCTTTGTGGGACAGGTGAATAGTGCGGATCCTGTTTCAGTTTAAAGACTGAAACAGGATCCGCACTTTTCACCGTTCCTTTCAGAATCATTTGATTCATCAGCTTGGAATGGCGATTCCATCTCCAGACCAATCGAAGGCTAGGGCAAAGTAACTCAATCTTTCCAAGAGGTGTGTGGCACAACTTTTGAAAGAACCGCTAGGTGGAGAACTATTTGGTATTTTTCCGTAGCACTTTTCACCGTAATTGTCCTAACGTTGGTCTCTGCATCCTTAAGCATACGAGACTTTTCACAGAGGAAAGCAGGCTGAGGCCCAGTAAACTTGGCATTTCCAATAGTTGGTCCTAGAGACTACAAAGAAAGTGTTCTTTAAAGTAATATTCCACTGTGGTTTCACCATTGTTTTCAGAACCCGAGCAGGGTTCTAGCATTAGCATAAGAATCCTGCCTGGTAGTTGAGATTTCTGGGTGGGGTGTAAGTGCGGGCCTTCTGTCAGCCCGGCCATTGATTTGTTTACCTCCAGAGTTGGTAAGTGCATATTTGCGTCAGATGGGAAAAGTGTGGATCGTGCTTCAGATTTCATCCTGACACTTTTGAAATCACCACTATGTTGGTAATTGTTTGCCATTTCCATAGCGTTTTGCACCGTAATAGTCATGAGGTCGGTCTCTGCATCCTGAAGCCTGTGATGCTTTTCGCAGAGAAACCCCTGCTGAGGCCCAGGTGACTTCCTATTTCCCATATCTGGCACCGCAGCCTTGGAACATAGGATTGTTTTCAGTATGATTTCCCCATCCTTTCACCAGTGTTTGAAGAACGGGAGCCCTTTTCAACCGTTAGTGTAAGAATCCTTCTTTAGAGAAGAGATATTTTTCTGGGGTGGCAAGTTCAGGGCCTCTGTCAGTCCTGGGTTTGTTGGACTAGCGCCAGACATGAGAAGTGCGCCTTTGTGGGACAGGTGAATAGTGCGGATCCTGTTTCAGTCTAAGGACTGAAACAGGATCCGCACTTTTCACCGTTCCTTTCAGAATCATTTGATTCATCAGCTTGGAATGGCGATTCCATCTCCAGACCAATCGAAGGCTAGGGCAAAGTAACTCAATCTTTCCAAGAGGTGTGTGGCACATCTTTTGAAGGAACCGCTAGGTGGAGAACTATTTGGTATTATTCCGTAGCACTTTTCACCGTAATTGTCCTAACGTTGGTCTCTGCATCCTTAAGCATACGAGAGTTTTCACAGACGAAAGCAGGCTGAGGCCCAGTAAACTTGGCATTTCCAATAGTTGGTCCTAGAGACTACCAAGAAAGTGTTCTTTAAAGTATTATTCCGCTGTGGTTTCACCATTGTTTTCAGAACGCGAGCAGGGTTCTAGCATTAGCATAAGAATCCTGCCTGGTAGTTGAGATTTCTGGGTGGGGTGTTAGTGCGGGGCTTCTGTCAGCCCGGCCATTGATTTTTTTACCTCCAGAGTTGGTAAGTGCATATGTGCGTCAGATGGGAAAAGTGTGGATCGTGCTTCAGATTTCATCCTGACACTTTTGAAATCACCACTATGTTGGTAATTGTTTGCCATTTCCATAGCGTTTTGCACCGTAATAGTCATGAGGTCGGTCTCTGCATCCTGAAGCCTGTGATGCTTTTCGCAGAGAAACCCCTGCTGAGGCCCAGGTAACTTCCTATTTCCCATATCTGGCACCGCAGCCTTGGAAGATAGGATTGTTTTCAGTATGATTTCCCCATCCTTTCACCAGTGTTTGAAGAACGGGAGCCCTTTTCAACCGTTAGCGTAAGAATCCTTCTTTAGAGAAGAGACATTTTTCAGGGGTGGCAAGTTCAGGGCCTCTGTCAGTCCTGGGTTTGTTGGACTAGCGCCAGACATGAGAAGTGCGCCTTTGTGGGACAGGTCAATAGTGCGGTTCCTGTTTCAGTCTAAAGACTGAAACAAGATCCGCACTTTTCACCATTCCTTTCAGAATCGTTTGATTCATCAGCTTGGAATGGCGATTCCATCTGCAGACCAAACGAAGGCTAGGGCAAAGTAACTCAATCTTTCCAAGAGGTGTGTGGCACAACTTTTTAAAGAACCGCTAGGTGGAGAACTATTTGGTATTTTTCCGTAGCACTTTTCACCGTAATTCTCCTAACGTTGGTCTCTGTAATCCTTAAGCATACGAGAGTTTTCACAGACGAAAGCAGGCTGAGGCCCAGTAAACTTGGCATTTCCAACAGTTTGTCCTAGGGACTACAAAGAAAGTGTTCTTTAAAGTATTATTCCACTGTGGTTTCACCATTGTTTTCAGAACCCGAGCAGGTTTCTAGCCTTAGCATAAGAATCCTGCCTGATAGTTGAGATTTCTGGGTGCGGTGTTAGTGCCGGGCTTCTGTCAGCCCGGCCATTGATTTGTTTACCTCCAGAGTTGGTAAGTGCATATTTGCGTCAGATGGGAAAAGTGTGGATCGTGCTTCAGATTTCATCCTGACACTTTTGAAATCACCACTATGTTGGTAATTGTTTGCCATTTCCATAGCGTTTTGCACCGTAATAGTCATGAGGTCGGTCTCTGCATCCTGAAGCCTGTGATGCTTTTCGCAGAGAAACCCCTGCTGAGGCCCAGGTAACTTCCTATTTCCCATACCTGGCACCGCAGCCTTGGAAGATAGGATTGTTTTCAGTATGATTTCCCCATCCTTTCACCAGTGTTTGAAGAACGGGAGCCCTTTTCAACCGTTAGCGTAAGAATCCTTCTTTAGAGAAGAGATATTTTTCTGGGGTGGGAAGTTCAGGGCCTCTGTCAGTCCTGGGTTTGTTGGACTAGCGCCAGACATGAGAAGTGTGCCTTTGTGGGACAGGTGAATAGTGCGGATCCTGTTTCAGTCTAAAGACTGAAACAGGATCCGCACTTTTCACCATTCCTTTCAGAATCATTTGATTCATCAGCTTGGAATGGCAATTCCATCTCCAGACCAATCGAAGGCTAGGGTCAAAGTAACTCAATCTTTCCAAGAGGTGTGTGGCACAACTTTTGAAAGAACCGCTAGGTGGAGAACTATTTGGTATTTTTCCGTAGCACTTTTCACCGTAATTGACCTAACGTTGGTCTCTGCATCCTTAAGCATACGAGAGTTTTCACAGACGAAAGCAGGCTGAGGCCCAGTAAACTTGGCATTTCCAATAGTTGGTCCTAGAGACTACAAAGAAAGTGTTCTTTAAAGTATTATTCCACTGTGGTTTCACCATTGTTTTCAGAACCCGAGCAGGGTTCTAGCATTAGCATAAGAATCCTGCCTGGTAGTTGAGATATCTGGGTGGGGTGTAAGTGCAGGCCTTCTGTCAGCCCGGCCATTGATTTGATTACCTCCAGAGTTGGTAAGTGCATATTTGCGTCAGATGGGAAAAGTGTGGATCGTGCTTCAGATTTCATCCTGATACTTTTGAAATCACCACTATGTTGGTAATGGTTTGCCATTTCCATAGCGTTTTGCACCGTAATAGTCATGAGGTCGGTCTCTGCATCCTGAAGCCTGTGATGCTTTTCGCAGAGAAACCCCTGCTGAGGCCCAGGTAACTTCCTATTTCCCATATCTGGCACCGCAGCCTTGGAAGTTAGGATTGTTTTCAGTATGATTTCCCCATCCTTTCACCAGTGTTTGAAGAACGGGAGCCCTTTTCAACCGTTAGCGTAAGAATCCTTCTTTAGAGAATAGATATTTCTCTGGGGTGGCAAGTTCATGGCCTCTGTCAGTCCTGGGTTTGTTGGACTAGCGCCAGACATGAGAAGTGCGCCTTTGTGGGACAGGTGAATAGTGCGGATCCTGTTTCAGTCTAAAGACTGAAACAGGATCCGCACTTTTCACCGTTCCTTTCAGAATCATTTGATTCATCAGCTTGGAATGGCGATTCCATATCCAGACCAATCGAAGGCTAGGGCAAAGTAACTCAATCTTTCCAAGAGGTGTGTGGCACAACTTTTGAAAGAACCGCTAGGTGGAGAAGTATTTGGTATTTTTCCGTAGCACTTTTCACCGTAATTGTCCTAACGTTGGTCTCTGCATCCTTAAGCATACGAGAGTTTTCACAGACGAAAGCAGGCTGAGGCCCAGTAAACTTGGCATTTCCAATAGTTGGTCCTAGAGACTACAAAGAAAGAGTTCTTTAAAGTATTATTCCACTGTGGTTTCACCATTGTTTTCAGACGCGAGCAGGGTTCTAGCATTAGCATAAGAATCCTGCCTGGTAGTTGAGATTTCTGGGTGGGGTGTTAGTGCGGGGCTTCTGTCAGCCCGGCCATTGATTTGTTTACCTCCAGAGTTGGTAAGTGCATATGTGCGTCAGATGGGAAAAGTGTGGATCGTGCTTCAGATTTCATCCTGACACTTTTGAAATCACCACTATGTTGGTAATTGTTTGCCATTTCCATAGCGTTTTGCACCGTAATAGTCATGAGGTCGGTCTCTGCATCCTGAAGCCTGTGATGCTTTTCGCAGAGAAACCCCTGCTGAGGCCCAGGTAACTTCCTATTTCCCATATCTGGCACCGCAGCCTTGGAAGATAGGATTGTTTTCAGTATGATTTCCCCATCCTTTCACCAGTGTTTGAAGAACGGGAGCCCTTTTCAACCGTTAGCGTAAGAATCCTTCTTTAGAGAAGAGATATTTTTCTGGGGTGGCAAGTTCAGGGCCTCTGTCAGTCCTGGGTTTGTTGGACTAGCGCCAGACATGAGAAGTGCGCCTTTGTGGGACAGGTGAATAGTGCGGATCCTGTTTCAGTCTAAGGACTGAAACAGGATCCGCACTTTTCACCGTTCCTTTCAGAATCATTTGATTCATCAGCTTGGAATGGCGATTCCATCTCCAGACCAATCGAAGGCTAGGGCAAAGTAACTCAATCTTTCCAAGAGGTGTGTGGCACATCTTTTGAAGGAACCGCTAGGTGGAGAACTATTTGGTATTATTCCGTAGCACTTTTCACCGTAATTGTCCTAACGTTGGTCTCTGCATCCTTAAGCATACGAGAGTTTTCACAGACGAAAGCAGGCTGAGGCCCAGTAAACTTGGCATTTCCAATAGTTGGTCCTAGAGACTACCAAGAAAGTGTTCTTTAAAGTATTATTCCGCTGTGGTTTCACCATTATTTTCAGAACGCGAGCAGGGTTCTAGCATTAGCATAAGAATCCTGCCTGGTAGTTGAGATTTCTGGGTGGGGTGTTAGTGCGGGGCTTCTGTCAGCCCGGCCATTGATTTTTTTACCTCCAGAGTTGGTAAGTGCATATGTGCGTCAGATGGGAAAAGTGTGGATCGTGCTTCAGATTTCATCCTGACACTTTTGAAATCACCACTATGTTGGTAATTGTTTGCCATTTCCATAGCGTTTTGCACCGTAATAGTCATGAGGTCGGTCTCTGCATCCTGAAGCCTGTGATGCTTTTCGCAGAGAAACCCCTGCTGAGGCCCAGGTAACTTCCTATTTCCCATATCTGGCACCGCAGCCTTGGAAGATAGGATTGTTTTCAGTATGATTTCCCCATCCTTTCACCAGTGTTTGAAGAACGGGAGCCCTTTTCAACCGTTAGCGTAAGAATCCTTCTTTAGAGAAGAGACATTTTTCAGGGGTGGCAAGTTCAGGGCCTCTGTCAGTCCTGGGTTTGTTGGACTAGCGCCAGACATGAGAAGTGCGCCTTTGTGGGACAGGTCAATAGTGCGGTTCCTGTTTCAGTCTAAAGACTGAAACAAGATCCGCACTTTTCACCGTTCCTTTCAGAATCATTTGATTCATCAGCTTGGAATGGCGATTCCATCTCTAGACCAATCGAAGGCTAGGGCAAAGTAACTCAATCTTTCCAAGAGGTGTGTGGCACAACTTTTGAAAGAACCGCTAGGTGGAGAACTATTTGGTATTTTTCCGTAGCACTTTTCACCGTAATTGTCCTAACGTTGGTCTCTGCATCCTTAAGCATACGAGAGTTTTCACAGACGAAAGCAGGCTGAGGCCCAGTAAACTTGGCATTTCCAATAGTTGGTCCTAGAGACTACAAAGAAAGTGTTCTTTAAAGTATTATTCCACTGTGGTTTCACCATTGTTTTCAGAACCCGAGCAGGGTTCTAGCCTTAGCATAAGAATTCTGCCTGGTAGTTGAGATATCTGGGTGGCGTGTAAGTGCGGGCCTACTGTCAGCCCGGCCATTGATTTGTTTACCTCCAGAGTTGGTAAGTGCATATTTGCGTCAGATGGGAAAAGTGTGGATCGTGCTTCAGATTTCATCCTGACACTTTTGAAATCACCACTGTGTTGGTAATTGTTTGCCATTTCCATAGCGTTTTGCACCGTAATAGTCATGAGGTCGGTCTCTGCATCCTGAAGCCTGTGATGCTTTTCGCAGAGAAACCCCTGCTGAGGCCCAGGTAACTTCCTATTTCCCATATCTGGCACCGCAGCCTTGGAAGATAGGATTGTTTTCAGTATGATTTCCCCATCCTTTCACCAGTGTTTGAAGAACGGGAGCCCTTTTCAACCGTTAGCGTAAGAATCCTTCTTTAGAGAAGAGATATTTTTCTGGGGTGGCAAGTTCAGGGCCTCTGTCAGTCCTGGGTTTGTTGGACTAGCGCCAGACATGAGAAGTGCACCTTTGTGGGACAGGCGAATAGTGCGGATCCTGTTTCAGTCTAAAGACTGAAACAGGATCCGCACTTTTCACCGTTCCTTTCAGAATCATTTGATTCATCAGCTTGGAATGACGATTCCATCTCCAGACCAATCGAAGGCTAGGGCAAAGTAACTCAATCTTTCCAAGAGGTGGGTGGCACAATTTTTGAAAGAACCGCTAGGTGGACAACTATTTGGTATTTTTCCATAGCACTTTTCACCGCAGTTGTCCTAAAGTTGGTCTCTGCATCCTTAAGCATACGAGAGTTTTCACAGACGAAAGCAGGCTGAGGCCCAGTAAACTTGGCATTTCCAATAGTTGGTCCTAGAGACTACAAAGAAAGTGTTCTTTAAAGTATTATTCCACTGTGGTTTCACCATTGTTTTCAGAACCCGAGCAGGGTTCTAGCATTAGCATAAGAATCCTGCCTGGTAGTTGAGATTTCTGGGTGGGGTGTTAGTGCGGGGCTTCTGTCAGCCCTGCCTTTGATTTGTTTACCTCCAGAGTTGGTAAGTGCATATTTGCGTCAGATGGGAAAAGTGTGGATCGTGCTTCAGAGTTCATCCTGAAACTTTTGAAATCACCACTATGTTGGTAATTGTTTGCCATTTCCATAGCGTTTTGCACCGTAATAGTCATGAGGTCGGTCTCTGCATCCTGAAGCCTGTGATGCTTTTCGCAGAGATACCCCTACTGAGGCCCAGGTAACTTCCTATTTCCCATATCTGGCACCGCAGCCTTGGAAGATAGCATTGTTTTCAGTATTATTTCACCCTCCTTTCACCAGTGTTTGAAGAACGGGAGCCCTTTTCAACCGTTAGCGTAAGAATCCTTCTTTAGAGAAGAGATATTTTTCTGGGGTGGCCAGTTCAGGGCCTCTGTCAGTCCTGGGTTTGTTGGACTAGCGCCAGACAGGAGAAGTGTGCCTTTGTGGGACAGGTGAATAGTGCGGATCCTGTTTCAGTCTAAAGACTGAAACAGGATCCGCACTTTTCACCGTTCCTTTCAGAATCATTTGATTCATCAGCTAGGAATGGCGATTGCTTCACCAGACCAATCGAAGGCTAGGCCAAAGTAACTCGATCTTTCCAAGAGGTGTGTGGCCCAACTTTTGAAAGAACCGCTAAGTGGAGAACTATTTGGTATTTTTCCGAAGCACTTTTCACCGTAATTAGCATAAGGTTGCTCTCTGCATCCTTAAGCATACCAGAGTTTTCACAGACGAAACAGGCTGAGGCCCAATAAAATTGGCATTTCCAATAGTTCGGCCTAGAGACTACCAAGAAAGTGTTCTTTAAGTATTATTCCGTTGTGTTTCAACATTATTTTTAGAACCCAAGCAGCGTTCTTGCATTGGCATAAGAATCCTGCCTGGTAGTTGAGAATTCTGGGTGGGGTGTAAGTGCGGGGCTTATTTAGGCCCTGCCTTTCATTTGTTTCCCTCAGAATTGGTAAGTGCATATTTGCATGAGATGGGAAAAGTGTGGATCGTGCTTCAGATTTCATCCTGACACTTTGAAATCACCAGCGTGTTGGTAATTATTTCCCATTTCCATGGCGTTTGGCACCGTAATAGTCATGAGGTCGGTCTCTGCATCCTGAAGCCTGTGATGCTTTTCGCAGAGAAACCCCTGCTGAGGCCCAGGTGACTTCCTATTTCCCATATCTGGCACCGCACCCTTGGAAGATAGGATTGTTTTCAGTATGATTTGACCATCCTTTCACCAGTGTTTGAAGAACGGGAGCCCTTTTCAACCGTTAGCGTAAGAATCCTTCTTTAGAGAAGAGATATTTCTCTGGGGTGGCCAGTTCAGGGCCTCTGTCAGTCCTGGGTTTGTTGGACTAGCGCCAGACAGGAGAAGTGCGCCTTTGTGGGACAGGTGAATAGTGCGGATCCTGTTTCAGTCTAAAGACTGAAACAGGATCCGCACTTTTCACCGTTCCTTTCAGAATCATTTGATTCATCAGCTTGGAATGGCGATTCCATCTCCAGACCAAACGAAGGCTAGGGCAAAGTAACTCAATCTTTCCAAGAGGTGTGTGGCACAACTTTTGAAAGAATCGCTAGGTGGAGAACTATTTCATATTTTTCCATAGCACTTTTCACCGCAGTTGTCCTAAAGTTGGTCTCTGCATCCTTAAGCATACAAGAGTTTTCACAGACGAAAGCAGGCTGAAGCCCAGTAAACTTGGCATTTCCAATAGTTGGTCCTAGAGACTACAAAGAAAGTGTTCTTTAAAGTAATATTCCACTGTGGTTTCACCATTGTTTTCAGAACCCGAGCAGGGTTCTAGCATTAGCATAAGAATCCTGCCTGGTAGTTGAGATTTCTGGGTGGGGTGTTAGTGCGGGGCTTCTTTCAGCCCGGCCATTGATTTGTTTACCTCCAGAGTTGGTAAGTGCATATTTGCGTCAGATGGGAAAAGTGTGGATCGTGCTTCAGATTTCATCCTGACACTTTTGAAATCACCACTATGTTGGTAATTGTTTGCCATTTCCATAGCATTTTGCACCGTAATATTCATGAGGTCGGTCTCTGCATCCTGAAGCCTGTGATGGTTTTCGCAGAGAAACCCCTGCTGAGGCCCAGGTAACTTCCTATTTCCCATATCTGGCACCGCAGCCTTGGACATAGGATTGTTTTCAGTATGATTTCCCCATCTTTTCACCAGTGTTTGAAGAACGGGAGCCCTTTTCAACCGTTAGCGTAAGAATCCTTCTTTAGAGAAGAGATATTTTTCTGGGGTGGCAAGTTCAGGACCTCTGTCAGTCCTGGGTTTGTTGGACTAGCGCCAGACATGAGAAGTGCGCCTTTGTGGGACAGGTGAATAGTGCGGTTCCTGTTTCAGTCTAAAGACTGAAACAGGATCCGCACTTTTCACCGTTCCTTTCAGAATCATTTCATTCATCAGCTTGGAATGGCGATTCCATCTCCAGACCAATCGAAGGCTAGGGCAAAGTAACTCAATCTTTCCAAGAGGTGTGTGGCACAACTTTTGAAAGAACCGCTAGGTGGAGAACTATTTGGTATTTTTCCATAGCACTTTTCACCGTAATTGTCCTAACGTTGGTCTCTGCATCCCTAAGCATACGAGAGTTTTCACAGACGAAAGCAGGCTGAGGCCCAGTAAACGTGGCATTTCCAATAGTTGGTCCTAGAGACTACAAAGAAAGTGTTCTTTAAAGTATTATTCCACTGTGGTTTCACCATTGTTTTCAGAACCCGAGCAGGGTTCTAGCATTAGCATAAGAATCCTGCCTGGTAGTTGAGATTTCAGGGTGGGGTGTAAGTGCGGGCCTTCTGTCAGCCCGGCCATTGATTTGTTTACCTCCAGAGTTGGTAAGTGCATATTTGCGTCAGATGGGAAAAGTGTGGATCGTGCTTCAGATTTCATCCTTACACTTTAGAAATCACCACTATGTTGGTAATTCTTTGCCATTTCCATAGCGTTTTGCACCGTAATAGTCATGAGGTCGGTCTCTGCATCCTGAAGCCTGTGATGCTTTTCGCAGAGAAACCCCTGCTGAGGCCCAGGTAACTTCCTATTTCCCATATCTGGCACCGCAGCCTTGGAAGATAGGATTGTTTTCAGTATGATTTCCCCATCCTTTCACCAGTGTTTGAAGAACGGGAGCCCTTTTCAACCGTTAGCGTAAGAATCCTTCTTTAGAGAAGAGATAACTTTCTGGGGTGGCAAGTTCAGGGCCTCTGTCAGTCCTGGGTTTGTTGGACTAGCGCCAGACATGAGAAGTGCGCCTTTGTGGGACAGGTGAATAGTGCGGATCCTGTTTCAGTCTAAAGACTGAAACAGGATCCGCACTTTTCACCGTTCCTTTCAGAATCATTTGATTCATCAGCTTGGAATGGCGATTCCATCTCCAGACCAATCGAAGGCTAGGGCAAAGTAACTCAATCTTTCCAAGAGGTGTGTGGCACAACTTTTGAAAGAACCGCTAGGTGGAGAACTATTTGGTATTTTTCCGTAGCACTTTTCACCGTAATTGTCCTAACGTTGGTCTCTGCATCCTTAAGCATACGAGAGTTTTCACAGACGAAAGCAGGCTGAGGCCCAGTAAACTTGGCATTTCCAATAGTTGGTCCTAGAGACTACAAAGAAAGTGTTCTTTAAAGTATTATTCCACTGTGGTTTCACCATTGTTTTCAGAACCCGAGCAGGGTTCTAGCATTAGCATAAGAATCCTGCCTGGTAGTTGAGATTTCAGGGTGGGGTGTAAGTGCGGGCCTTCTGTCAGCCCGGCCATTGATTTGTTTACCTCCAGAGTTGGTAAGTGCATATTTGCGTCAGATGGGAAAAGTGTGGATCGTGCTTCAGATTTCATCCTGACACTTTTGAAATCACCACTATTTTGGTAATTGTTTGCCATTTCCATAGCGTTTTGCACCGTCATAGTCATGAGGTCGGTCTCTGCATCCTGAAGCCTGTGATGCTTTTCCCAGAGAAACCCCTGCTGAGGCCCAGGTAACTTCCTATTTCCCATATCTGGCACCGCACCCTTGGAAGATAGGATTGTTTTCAGTATGATTTCCCCATCCTTTCACCAGTGTTTGAAGAACGGGAGCCCTTTTCAACCGTTAGCGTAAGAATCCTTCTTTAGAGAATAGATATTTCTCTGGGGTTGCAAGTTCAGGGCCTCTGTCAGTCCTGGGTTTGTTGGACTAGCGCCAGACATGAGAAGTGCGCCTTTGTGGGACAGGTGAATAGTGCGGATCCTGTTTCAGTCTAAAGACTGAAACAGGATCCGCACTTTTCACCGTTCCTTTCAGAATCATTTGATTCATCAGCTTGGAATGGCGATTCCATCTCCAGACCAATCGAAGGCTAGGGCAAAGTAACTCAAACTTTCCAAGAGGTGTGTGGCACAACTTTTGAAAGAAACGCTAGGTGGAGAACTATTTGGTATTTTTCCATAGCACTTTTCACCGCAGTTGTCCTAAAGTTGGTCTCTGCATCCTTAAGCATACGAGAGTTTTCACAGACGAAAGCAGGCTGAGGCCCAGTAAACTTGGCATTTCCAATAGTTGGTCCTAGAGACTACAAAGAAAGTGTTTTTTAAAGTATTATTCCACTGTGGTTTCACCATTGTTTTCAGAACCCGAGCAGGGTTCTAGCATTAGCATAAGAATCCTGCCTGGTAGTTGAGATTTCTGGGTGGGGTGTTAGTGCGGGGCTTCTGTCAGCCCGGCCATTGATTTGTTTACCTCCAGAGTTGGTAAGTGCATATTTGCGTCAGATGGGAAAAGTGTGGATCGTGCTTCAGATTTCATCCTGACACTTTAGAAATCACCACTATGTTGGTAATTGTTTGCCATTTCCATAGCGTTTTGCACCGTAATAGTCATGAGGTCGGTCTCTGCATCCTGAAGCCTGTGATGCTTTTCGCAGAGAAACCCCTGCTGAGGCCCAGGTGACTTCCTATTTCCCATATCTGGCACCGCAGCCTTGGAACATAGGATTGTTTTCAGTATGATTTCCCCATCCTTTCACCAGTGTTTGAAGAACGGGAGCCCTTTTCAACCGTTAGCGTAAGAATCCTTCTTTAGAGAAGAGATATTTTTCTGGGGTGGCAAGTTCAGGGCCTCTGTCAGTCCTGGGTTTGTTGGACTAGCGCCAGACATGAGAAGTGCGCCTTTGTGGGACAGGTGAATAGTGCGGATCCTGTTTCAGTCTAAAGACTGAAACAGGATCCGCACTTTTCACCGTTCCTTTCAGAATCATTTGATTCATCAGCTTGGAATGGCGAGTCCATCTCTAGACCAATCGAAGGCTAGGGCAAAGTAACTCAATCTTTCCAAGAGGTGTGTGGCACAACTTTTGAAAGAACCGCTAGGTGGAGAACTATTTGGTATTTTTCCGTAGCACTTTTCACCGTAATTGTCCTAACGTTGGTCTCTGCATCCTTAAGCATACGAGAGTTTTCACAGACGAAAGCAGGCTGAGGCCCAGTAAACTTGGAATTTCCAATAGTTGGTCCTAGAGACTACAAAGAAAGTGTTCTTTAAAGTATTATTCCACTGTGGTTTCACCATTGTTTTCAGAACCCGAGCAGGGTTCTAGCCTTAGCATAAGAATTCTGCCTGGTAGTTGAGATATCTGGGTGGGGTGTAAGTGCGGGCCTACTGTCAGCCCGGCCATTGATTTGTTTACCTCCAGAGTTGGTAAGTGCATATTTGCGTCAGATGGGAAAAGTGTGGATCGTGCTTCAGATTTCATCCTGACACTTTTGAAATCACCACTGTGTTGGTAATTGTTTGCCATTTCCATAGCGTTTTGCACCGTAATAGTCATGAGGTCGGTCTCTGCATCCTGAAGCCTGTGATGCTTTTCGCAGAGAAACCCCTGCTGAGGCCCAGGTAACTTCCTATTTCCCATATCTGGCACCGCAGCCTTGGAAGATAGGATTGTTTTCAGTATGATTTCCCCATCCTTTCACCAGTGTTTGAAGAACGGGAGCCCTTTTCCACCGTTAGCGTAAGAATCCTTCTTTAGAGAAGAGATATTTTTCTGGGGTGGCAAGTTCAGGGCCTCTGTCAGTCCTGGGTTTGTTGGACTAGCGCCAGACATGAGAAGTGCGCCTTTGTGGGACAGGCGAATAGTGCGGATCCTGTTTCAGTCTAAAGACTGAAACAGGATCCGCACTTTTCACCGTTCCTTTCAGAATCATTTGATTCATCAGCTTGGAATGGCGATTCCATCTCCAGACCAAACGAAGGCTAGGGCAAAGTAACTCAATCTTTCCAAGAGGTGTGTGGCACAACTTTTGAAAGAATCGCTAGGTGGAGAACTATTTCATATTTTTCCATAGCACTTTTCACCGCAGTTGTCCTAAAGTTGGTCTCTGCATCCTTAAGCATACAAGAGTTTTCACAGACGAAAGCAGGCTGAAGCCCAGTAAACTTGGCATTTCCAATAGTTGGTCCTAGAGACTACAAAGAAAGTGTTCTTTAAAGTAATATTCCACTGTGGTTTCACCATTGTTTTCAGAACCCGAGCAGGGTTCTAGCATTAGCATAAGAATCCTGCCTGGTAGTTGAGATTTCTGGGTGGGGTGTTAGTGCGGGGCTTCTTTCAGCCCGGCCATTGATTTGTTTACCTCCAGAGTTGGTAAGTGCATATTTGCGTCAGATGGGAAAAGTGTGGATCGTGCTTCAGATTTCATCCTGACACTTTTGAAATCACCACTATGTTGGTAATTGTTTGCCATTTCCATAGCATTTTGCACCGTAATATTCATGAGGTCGGTCTCTGCATCCTGAAGCCTGTGATGGTTTTCGCAGAGAAACCCCTGCTGAGGCCCAGGTAACTTCCTATTTCCCATATCTGGCACCGCAGCCTTGGACATAGGATTGTTTTCAGTATGATTTCCCCATCTTTTCACCAGTGTTTGAAGAACGGGAGCCCTTTTCAACCGTTAGCGTAAGAATCCTTCTTTAGAGAAGAGATATTTTTCTGGGGTGGCAAGTTCAGGACCTCTGTCAGTCCTGGGTTTGTTGGACTAGCGCCAGACATGAGAAGTGCGCCTTTGTGGGACAGGTGAATAGTGCGGTTCCTGTTTCAGTCTAAAGACTGAAACAGGATCCGCACTTTTCACCGTTCCTTTCAGAATCATTTCATTCATCAGCTTGGAATGGCGATTCCATCTCCAGACCAATCGAAGGCTAGGGCAAAGTAACTCAATCTTTCCAAGAGGTGTGTGGCACAACTTTTGAAAGAACCGCTAGGTGGAGAACTATTTGGTATTTTTCCATAGCACTTTTCACCGTAATTGTCCTAACGTTGGTCTCTGCATCCCTAAGCATACGAGAGTTTTCACAGACGAAAGCAGGCTGAGGCCCAGTAAACGTGGCATTTCCAATAGTTGGTCCTAGAGACTACAAAGAAAGTGTTCTTTAAAGTATTATTCCACTGTGGTTTCACCATTGTTTTCAGAACCCGAGCAGGGTTCTAGCATTAGCATAAGAATCCTGCCTGGTAGTTGAGATTTCAGGGTGGGGTGTAAGTGCGGGCCTTCTGTCAGCCCGGCCATTGATTTGTTTACCTCCAGAGTTGGTAAGTGCATATTTGCGTCAGATGGGAAAAGTGTGGATCGTGCTTCAGATTTCATCCTTACACTTTAGAAATCACCACTATGTTGGTAATTCTTTGCCATTTCCATAGCGTTTTGCACCGTAATAGTCATGAGGTCGGTCTCTGCATCCTGAAGCCTGTGATGCTTTTCGCAGAGAAACCCCTGCTGAGGCCCAGGTAACTTCCTATTTCCCATATCTGGCACCGCAGCCTTGGAAGATAGGATTGTTTTCAGTATGATTTCCCCATCCTTTCACCAGTGTTTGAAGAACGGGAGCCCTTTTCAACCGTTAGCGTAAGAATCCTTCTTTAGAGAAGAGATAACTTTCTGGGGTGGCAAGTTCAGGGCCTCTGTCAGTCCTGGGTTTGTTGGACTAGCGCCAGACATGAGAAGTGCGCCTTTGTGGGACAGGTGAATAGTGCGGATCCTGTTTCAGTCTAAAGACTGAAACAGGATCCGCACTTTTCACCGTTCCTTTCAGAATCATTTGATTCATCAGCTTGGAATGGCGATTCCATCTCCAGACCAATCGAAGGCTAGGGCAAAGTAACTCAATCTTTCCAAGAGGTGTGTGGCACAACTTTTGAAAGAACCGCTAGGTGGAGAACTATTTGGTATTTTTCCGTAGCACTTTTCACCGTAATTGTCCTAACGTTGGTCTCTGCATCCTTAAGCATACGAGAGTTTTCACAGACGAAAGCAGGCTGAGGCCCAGTAAACTTGGCATTTCCAATAGTTGGTCCTAGAGACTACAAAGAAAGTGTTCTTTAAAGTATTATTCCACTGTGGTTTCACCATTGTTTTCAGAACCCGAGCAGGGTTCTAGCATTAGCATAAGAATCCTGCCTGGTAGTTGAGATTTCAGGGTGGGGTGTAAGTGCGGGCCTTCTGTCAGCCCGGCCATTGATTTGTTTACCTCCAGAGTTGGTAAGTGCATATTTGCGTCAGATGGGAAAAGTGTGGATCGTGCTTCAGATTTCATCCTGACACTTTTGAAATCACCACTATTTTGGTAATTGTTTGCCATTTCCATAGCGTTTTGCACCGTCATAGTCATGAGGTCGGTCTCTGCATCCTGAAGCCTGTGATGCTTTTCCCAGAGAAACCCCTGCTGAGGCCCAGGTAACTTCCTATTTCCCATATCTGGCACCGCACCCTTGGAAGATAGGATTGTTTTCAGTATGATTTCCCCATCCTTTCACCAGTGTTTGAAGAACGGGAGCCCTTTTCAACCGTTAGCGTAAGAATCCTTCTTTAGAGAATAGATATTTCTCTGGGGTTGCAAGTTCAGGGCCTCTGTCAGTCCTGGGTTTGTTGGACTAGCGCCAGACATGAGAAGTGCGCCTTTGTGGGACAGGTGAATAGTGCGGATCCTGTTTCAGTCTAAAGACTGAAACAGGATCCGCACTTTTCACCGTTCCTTTCAGAATCATTTGATTCATCAGCTTGGAATGGCGATTCCATCTCCAGACCAATCGAAGGCTAGGGCAAAGTAACTCAAACTTTCCAAGAGGTGTGTGGCACAACTTTTGAAAGAAACGCTAGGTGGAGAACTATTTGGTATTTTTCCATAGCACTTTTCACCGCAGTTGTCCTAAAGTTGGTCTCTGCATCCTTAAGCATACGAGAGTTTTCACAGACGAAAGCAGGCTGAGGCCCAGTAAACTTGGCATTTCCAATAGTTGGTCCTAGAGACTACAAAGAAAGTGTTTTTTAAAGTATTATTCCACTGTGGTTTCACCATTGTTTTCAGAACCCGAGCAGGGTTCTAGCATTAGCATAAGAATCCTGCCTGGTAGTTGAGATTTCTGGGTGGGGTGTTAGTGCGGGGCTTCTGTCAGCCCGGCCATTGATTTGTTTACCTCCAGAGTTGGTAAGTGCATATTTGCGTCAGATGGGAAAAGTGTGGATCGTGCTTCAGATTTCATCCTGACACTTTAGAAATCACCACTATGTTGGTAATTGTTTGCCATTTCCATAGCGTTTTGCACCGTAATAGTCATGAGGTCGGTCTCTGCATCCTGAAGCCTGTGATGCTTTTCGCAGAGAAACCCCTGCTGAGGCCCAGGTGACTTCCTATTTCCCATATCTGGCACCGCAGCCTTGGAACATAGGATTGTTTTCAGTATGATTTCCCCATCCTTTCACCAGTGTTTGAAGAACGGGAGCCCTTTTCAACCGTTAGCGTAAGAATCCTTCTTTAGAGAAGAGATATTTTTCTGGGGTGGCAAGTTCAGGGCCTCTGTCAGTCCTGGGTTTGTTGGACTAGCGCCAGACATGAGAAGTGCGCCTTTGTGGGACAGGTGAATAGTGCGGATCCTGTTTCAGTCTAAAGACTGAAACAGGATCCGCACTTTTCACCGTTCCTTTCAGAATCATTTGATTCATCAGCTTGGAATGGCGAGTCCATCTCTAGACCAATCGAAGGCTAGGGCAAAGTAACTCAATCTTTCCAAGAGGTGTGTGGCACAACTTTTGAAAGAACCGCTAGGTGGAGAACTATTTGGTATTTTTCCGTAGCACTTTTCACCGTAATTGTCCTAACGTTGGTCTCTGCATCCTTAAGCATACGAGAGTTTTCACAGACGAAAGCAGGCTGAGGCCCAGTAAACTTGGAATTTCCAATAGTTGGTCCTAGAGACTACAAAGAAAGTGTTCTTTAAAGTATTATTCCACTGTGGTTTCACCATTGTTTTCAGAACCCGAGCAGGGTTCTAGCCTTAGCATAAGAATTCTGCCTGGTAGTTGAGATATCTGGGTGGGGTGTAAGTGCGGGCCTACTGTCAGCCCGGCCATTGATTTGTTTACCTCCAGAGTTGGTAAGTGCATATTTGCGTCAGATGGGAAAAGTGTGGATCGTGCTTCAGATTTCATCCTGACACTTTTGAAATCACCACTGTGTTGGTAATTGTTTGCCATTTCCATAGCGTTTTGCACCGTAATAGTCATGAGGTCGGTCTCTGCATCCTGAAGCCTGTGATGCTTTTCGCAGAGAAACCCCTGCTGAGGCCCAGGTAACTTCCTATTTCCCATATCTGGCACCGCAGCCTTGGAAGATAGGATTGTTTTCAGTATGATTTCCCCATCCTTTCACCAGTGTTTGAAGAACGGGAGCCCTTTTCCACCGTTAGCGTAAGAATCCTTCTTTAGAGAAGAGATATTTTTCTGGGGTGGCAAGTTCAGGGCCTCTGTCAGTCCTGGGTTTGTTGGACTAGCGCCAGACATGAGAAGTGCGCCTTTGTGGGACAGGCGAATAGTGCGGATCCTGTTTCAGTCTAAAGACTGAAACAGGATCCGCAGTTTTCACCGTTCCTTTCAGAATCATTTGATTCATCAGCTTGGAATGACGATTCCATCTCCAGACCAATCGAAGGCTAGGGCAAAGTAACTCAATCTTTCCAAGAGGTGGGTGGCACAATTTTTGAAAGAACCGCTAGGTGGACAACTATTTGGTATTTTTCCATAGCACTTTTCACCGCAGTTGTCCTAAAGTTGGTCTCTGCATCCTTAAGCATACGAGAGTTTTCACAGACGAAAGCAGGCTGAGGCCCAGTAAACTTGGCATTTCCAATAGTTGGTCCTAGAGACTACAAAGAAAGTGTTCTTTAAAGTATTATTCCACTGTGGTTTCACCATTGTTTTCAGAACCCGAGCAGGGTTCTAGCATTAGCATAAGAATCCTGCCTGGTAGTTGAGATTTCTGGGTGGGGTGTTAGTGCTGGGCTTCTGTCAGCCCTGCGTTTGATTTGTTTACCTCCAGAGTTGGTAAGTGCATATTTGCGTCAGATGGGAAAAGTGTGGATCGTGCTTCAGAGTTCATCCTGAAACTTTTGAAATCACCACTATGTTGGTAATTGTTTGCCATTTCCATAGCGTTTTGCACCGTAATAGTCATGAGGTCGGTCTCTGCATCCTGAAGCCTGTGATGCTTTTCGCAGAGATACCCCTACTGAGGCCCAGGTAACTTCCTATTTCCCATATCTGGCACCGCAGCCTTGGAAGATAGCATTGTTTTCAGTATTATTTCACCCTCCTTTCACCAGTGTTTGAAGAACGGGAGCCCTTTTCAACCGTTAGCGTAAGAATCCTTCTTTAGAGAAGAGATATTTTTCTGGGGTGGCCAGTTCAGGGCCTCTGTCAGTCCTGGGTTTGTTGGACTAGCGCCAGACAGGAGAAGTGTGCCTTTGTGGGACAGGTGAATAGTGCGGATCCTGTTTCAGTCTAAAGACTGAAACAGGATCCGCACTTTTCACCGTTCCTTTCAGAATCATTTGATTCATCAGCTAGGAATGGCGATTGCTTCACCAGACCAATCGAAGGCTAGGCCAAAGTAACTCGATCTTTCCAAGAGGTGTGTGGCCCAACTTTTGAAAGAACCGCTAAGTGGAGAACTATTTGGTATTTTTCCGAAGCACTTTTCACCGTAATTAGCATAAGGTTGCTCTCTGCATCCTTTAGCATACCAGAGTTTTCACAGACGAAACAGGCTGAGGCCCAATAAAATTGGCATTTCCAATAGTTCGGCCTAGAGACTACCAAGAAAGTGTTCTTTAAGTATTATTCCGTTGTGTTTCAACATTATTTTTAGAACCCAAGCAGCGTTCTTGCATTGGCATAAGAATCCTGCCTGGTAGTTGAGAATTCTGGGTGGGGTGTAAGTGCGGGGCTTATTTAGGCCCTGCCTTTCATTTGTTTCCCTCAGAATTGGTAAGTGCATATTTGCATGAGATGGGAAAAGTGTGGATCGTGCTTCAGATTTCATCCTGACACTTTGAAATCACCAGCGTGTTGGTAATTATTTCCCATTTCCATGGCGTTTGGCACCGTAATAGTCATGAGGTCGGTCTCTGCATCCTGAAGCCTGTGATGCTTTTCGCAGAGAAACCCCTGCTGAGGCCCAGGTGACTTCCTATTTCCCATATCTGGCACCGCACCCTTGGAAGATAGGATTGTTTTCAGTATGATTTGACCATCCTTTCACCAGTGTTTGAAGAACGGGAGCCCTTTTCAACCGTTAGCGTAAGAATCCTTCTTTAGAGAAGAGATATTTCTCTGGGGTGGCCAGTTCAGGGCCTCTGTCAGTCCTGGGTTTGTTGGACTAGCGCCAGACAGGAGAAGTGCGCCTTTGTGGGACAGGTGAATAGTGCGGATCCTGTTTCAGTCTAAAGACTGAAACAGGATCCGCACTTTTCACCGTTCCTTTCAGAATCATTTGATTCATCAGCTTGGAATGGCGATTCCATCTCCAGACCAAACGAAGGCTAGGGCAAAGTAACTCAATCTTTCCAAGAGGTGTGTGGCACAACTTTTGAAAGAATCGCTAGGTGGAGAACTATTTCATATTTTTCCATAGCACTTTTCACCGCAGTTGTCCTAAAGTTGGTCTCTGCATCCTTAAGCATACAAGAGTTTTCACAGACGAAAGCAGGCTGAAGCCCAGTAAACTTGGCATTTCCAATAGTTGGTCCTAGAGACTACAAAGAAAGTGTTCTTTAAAGTAATATTCCACTGTGGTTTCACCATTGTTTTCAGAACCCGAGCAGGGTTCTAGCATTAGCATAAGAATCCTGCCTGGTAGTTGAGATTTCTGGGTGGGGTGTTAGTGCGGGGCTTCTTTCAGCCCGGCCATTGATTTGTTTACCTCCAGAGTTGGTAAGTGCATATTTGCGTCAGATGGGAAAAGTGTGGATCGTGCTTCAGATTTCATCCTGACACTTTTGAAATCACCACTATGTTGGTAATTGTTTGCCATTTCCATAGCATTTTGCACCGTAATATTCATGAGGTCGGTCTCTGCATCCTGAAGCCTGTGATGGTTTTCGCAGAGAAACCCCTGCTGAGGCCCAGGTAACTTCCTATTTCCCATATCTGGCACCGCAGCCTTGGACATAGGATTGTTTTCAGTATGATTTCCCCATCTTTTCACCAGTGTTTGAAGAACGGGAGCCCTTTTCAACCGTTAGCGTAAGAATCCTTCTTTAGAGAAGAGATATTTTTCTGGGGTGGCAAGTTCAGGACCTCTGTCAGTCCTGGGTTTGTTGGACTAGCGCCAGACATGAGAAGTGCGCCTTTGTGGGACAGGTGAATAGTGCGGTTCCTGTTTCAGTCTAAAGACTGAAACAGGATCCGCACTTTTCACCGTTCCTTTCAGAATCATTTCATTCATCAGCTTGGAATGGCGATTCCATCTCCAGACCAATCGAAGGCTAGGGCAAAGTAACTCAATCTTTCCAAGAGGTGTGTGGCACAACTTTTGAAAGAACCGCTAGGTGGAGAACTATTTGGTATTTTTCCATAGCACTTTTCACCGAAATTGTCCTAACGTTGGTCTCTGCATCCCTAAGCATACGAGAGTTTTCACAGACGAAAGCAGGCTGAGGCCCAGTAAACTTGGCATTTCCAATAGTTGGTCCTAGAGACTACAAAGAAAGTGTTCTTTAAAGTATTATTCCACTGTGGTTTCACCATTGTTTTCAGAACCCGAGCAGGGTTCTAGCATTAGCATAAGAATCCTGCCTGGTAGTTGAGATTTCAGGGTGGGGTGTAAGTGCGGGCCTTCTGTCAGCCCGGCCATTGATTTGTTTACCTCCAGAGTTGGTAAGTGCATATTTGCGTCAGATGGGAAAAGTGTGGATCGTGCTTCAGATTTCATCCTGACACTTTTGAAATCACCACTATTTTGGTAATTGTTTGCCATTTCCATAGCGTTTTGCACCGTCATAGTCATGAGGTCGGTCTCTGCATCCTGAAGCCTGTGATGCTTTTCCCAGAGAAACCCCTGCTGAGGCCCAGGTAACTTCCTATTTCCCATATCTGGCACCGCACCCTTGGAAGATAGGATTGTTTTCAGTATGATTTCCCCATCCTTTCACCAGTGTTTGAAGAACGGGAGCCCTTTTCAACCGTTAGCGTAAGAATCCTTCTTTAGAGAATAGATATTTCTCTGGGGTTGCAAGTTCAGGGCCTCTGTCAGTCCTGGGTTTGTTGGACTAGCGCCAGACATGAGAAGTGCGCCTTTGTGGGACAGGTGAATAGTGCGGATCCTGTTTCAGTCTAAAGACTGAAACAGGATCCGCACTTTTCACCGTTCCTTTCAGAATCATTTGATTCATCAGCTTGGAATGGCGATTCCATCTCCAGACCAATCGAAGGCTAGGGCAAAGTAACTCAAACTTTCCAAGAGGTGTGTGGCACAACTTTTGAAAGAAACGCTAGGTGGAGAACTATTTGGTATTTTTCCATAGCACTTTTCACCGCAGTTGTCCTAAAGTTGGTCTCTGCATCCTTAAGCATACGAGAGTTTTCACAGACGAAAGCAGGCTGAGGCCCAGTAAACTTGGCATTTCCAATAGTTGGTCCTAGAGACTACAAAGAAAGTGTTTTTTAAAGTATTATTCCACTGTGGTTTCACCATTGTTTTCAGAACCCGAGCAGGGTTCTAGCATTAGCATAAGAATCCTGCCTGGTAGTTGAGATTTCTGGGTGGGGTGTTAGTGCGGGGCTTCTGTCAGCCCGGCCATTGATTTGTTTACCTCCAGAGTTGGTAAGTGCATATTTGCGTCAGATGGGAAAAGTGTGGATCGTGCTTCAGATTTCATCCTGACACTTTAGAAATCACCACTATGTTGGTAATTGTTTGCCATTTCCATAGCGTTTTGCACCGTAATAGTCATGAGGTCGGTCTCTGCATCCTGAAGCCTGTGATGCTTTTCGCAGAGAAACCCCTGCTGAGGCCCAGGTGACTTCCTATTTCCCATATCTGGCACCGCAGCCTTCGAACATAGGATTGTTTTCAGTATGATTTCCCCATCCTTTCACCAGTGTTTGAAGAACGGGAGCCCTTTTCAACCGTTAGCGTAAGAATCCTTCTTTAGAGAAGAGATATTTTTCTGGGGTGGCAAGTTCAGGGCCTCTGTCAGTCCTGGGTTTGTTGGACTAGCGCCAGACATGAGAAGTGCGCCTTTGTGGGACAGGTGAATAGTGCGGATCCTGTTTCAGTCTAAAGACTGAAACAGGATCCGCACTTTTCACCGTTCCTTTCAGAATCATTTGATTCATCAGCTTGGAATGGCGAGTCCATCTCTAGACCAATCGAAGGCTAGGGCAAAGTAACTCAATCTTTCCAAGAGGTGTGTGGCACAACTTTTGAAAGAACCGCTAGGTGGAGAACTATTTGGTATTTTTCCGTAGCACTTTTCACCGTAATTGTCCTAACGTTGGTCTCTGCATCCTTAAGCATACGAGAGTTTTCACAGACGAAAGCAGGCTGAGGCCCAGTAAACTTGGCATTTCCAATAGTTGGTCCTAGAGACTACAAAGAAAGTGTTCTTTAAAGTATTATTCCACTGTGGTTTCACCATTGTTTTCAGAACCCGAGCAGGGTTTCTAGCATTAGCATAAGAATCCTGCCTGGTAGTTGAGATATCTGGGTGAGGTGTAAGTGCGGGGCTTCTGTCAGCCTGGCCATTGATTTGTTTACCTCCAGAGTTGGTAAGTGCATATTTGCGTCAGATGGGAAAAGTGTAGATCGTGCTTCAGATTTCATCCTGACACTTTTGAAATCACCACTATGTTGGTAATTGTTTGCCATTTCCATAGCGTTTTGCACCGTAATAGTCATGAGGTCGGTCTCTGCATCCTGAAGCCTGTGATGCTTTTCGCAGAGAAACCCCTGCTGAGACCCAGGTAACTTCCTATTTCCCATATCTGGGACCGCACCCTTGGAAGATAGGATTGTTTTCAGTATGATTTCACCATCCTTTCACCAGTGTTTGAAGAACGGGAGCCCTTTTCAACCGTTAGCGTAAGAATCCTTCTTTAGAGAAGAGATATTTTTCTGGGGTGGCAAGTTCACGCCTTCTGTCAGTCCTGGGTTTGTTGGACTGGCGCCAGAGATGAGAAGTGTGCCTTTGTGGGACAGGTGAATAGTGCGGATCCTGTTTCAGTCTAAAGACTGAAACAGGGTCCGCACTTTTCACCGTTCCTTTCAGAATCATTTGATTCATCAGCTTGGAATGGCGATTCCATCTCCAGACCAAACGAAGGCTAGGGCAAAGTAACTCAATCTTTCCAAGAGGTGTGTGGCACAACTTTTGAAAGAACCGCTAGGTGGAGAACTATTTGGTATTTTTCCATAGCACTTTTCACCGCAGTTGTCCTAATGTTGGTCTCTGCATCCTTAAGCATACGAGAGTTTTCACAGACGAAAGCAGGCTGAGGCCCAGTAAACTTGGCATTTCCAATAGTTGGTCCTAGAGACTACAAAGAAAGTGTTCTTTAAAGTAATATTCCACTGTGGTTTCACCATTGTTTTCAGAACCCGAGCAGGGTTCTAGCATTAGCATAAGAATCCTGCCTGGTAGTTGAGATTTCTGGGTGGGGTGTAAGTGCGGGGCTTCATTCAGCCCGGCCATTGATTTGTTTACCTCCAGAGTTGGTAAGTGCATATTTGCGTCAGATGGGAAAAGTGTGGATCGTGCTTCAGATTTCATCCTGACACTTTTGAAATCACCACTGTGTTGGTAATTGTTTCCGATTTCCATAGCGTTTTGCACCGTAATAGTCATGAGGTCGGTCTCTGCATCCTGAAGCCTATGATGCTTTTCGCAGAGAAACCTCTGCTGTGGCCTAGGTAACTTCCTATTTCCCATAGCTGGCACAGGAGCCTTGGAAGGTAGGATTTTTTTCAGTATTATTTCACCATCCTTTCACAATTGTTTCAAGAACAGGAGCCCTTTTCAACCGTTAGCGTAAGAATCCTTCTTAAGAGAAGAGATATTTTTCTGGGGTGGCAAGTGCAGGGCCTCTGTCAGTCCTGGGTTTGTTGGACTAGCGCCAGACATGAGAATTGCGCCCTTGTGGGACAGGTGAATAGTGCGGATCCTGTTTCAGTCTAAACACTGAAAAGGATCCGCACTTTTCACCGTTCCTTTCAGAATCATTTGATTCATCAGCGAGGAATGGTGATTAATTCGCCAGACCAATCGAAGGCTAGGCCAAAGTAACTCAATCTTTCCAAGAGCTGTGAGGCACAACTTTTGAAAGAACCGCTAGGTGGAGAACTATTTGGTATTTTTCCATAGCACTTTTCACCGCAGTTGTCCTAAAGTTGGTCTCTGCATCCTTAAGCATACGAGAGTTTTCACAGACGAAAGCAGGCTGAGGCCCAGTAAACTTGGCATTTCCAATAGTTGGTCCTAGAAACTACAAAGAAAGTGTTCTTTAAAGTATTATTCCACTGTGGTTTCACCATTGTTTTCAGAACCCGAGCAGGGTTCTAGCATTAGCATAAGAATCCTGCCTGGTAGTTGAGATTTCTGGGTGGGGTGTAAGTGCGGGGCTTCTGTCAGCCAGGCCATTGATTTGTTTACCTCCAGAGTTGGTAAGTGCATATGTGCGTCAGATGGGAAAAGTGTGGATCGTGCTTCAGATTTCATCCTGACACTTTTGAAATCACCACTATGTTGGTAATTGTTTGCCATTTCCATAGCGTTTTGCACCGTTATAGTCATGAGGTCGGTCTCTGCATCCTGAAGCCTGTGATGCTTTTCGCAGAGAAACCCCTGCTGAGGCCCAGGTAACTTCCTATTTCCCATATCTTGCACCACAGCCTTGGAAGATAGGATTGTTTTCAGTATGATTTCCCCATCCTTTCACCAGTGTTTGAAGAACGGGAGCCCTTTTCAACCGTTAGCGTAAGAATCCTTCTTTAGAGAAGAGATAATTTTCTGGGGTGGCAAGTTCAGGGCCTCTGTCAGTCCTGGGTTTGTTGGACTAGCGCCAGACATGAGAAGTGCGCCTTTGTGGGACAGGTGAATAGTGCGGATCCTGTTTCAGTCTAAAGACTGAAACAGGATCCGCACTTTTCACCGTTCCTTTCAGAATCATTTGATTCATCAGCTTGGAATGGCGATTCCATTTCCAGACCAATCGAAGGCTAGGGCAAAGTAACTCAATCTTTCCAAGAGTTTTGTGGCACAACTTTTGAAAGAACCGCTAGGTGGAGAACTATTTGGTATTTTTCCGTAGCACTTCTCACCGTAATTGTCCTAACGTTGGTCTCTGCATCCTTAGGCATACGAGAGTTTTCACAGACGAAAGCAGGCTGAGGCCCAGTAAACTTGGCATTTCCAATAGTTGGTCCTAGAGACTACAAAGAAAGTGTTCTTTAAAGTATTATTCCACTGTGGTTTCACCATTGTTTTCAGAACCCGAGCAGGGTTCTAGCATTAGCATAAGAATCCTGCCTGGTAGTTGAGATTTCAGGGTGGGGTGTAAGTGCGGGCCTTCTGTCAGCCCGGCCATTGATTTGTTTACCTCCAGAGTTGGTAAGTGCATATGTGCGTCAGATGGGAAAAGTGTGGATCGTGCTTCAGATTTCATCCTGACACTTTTGAAATCACCACTATGTTGGTAATTGTTTGCCATTTCCATAGCGTTTTGCACCGTAATAGTCATGAGGTCGGTCTCTGGATCCTGAAGCCTGTGATTCTTTTCGCAGAGAAACCCCTGCTGAGGCCCAGGTAACTTCCTATTTCCCATATCTGGTACCGCACCCTTGGAAGATAGGATTGTTTTCAGTATGATTTGACCATCCTTTCACCAGTGTTTGAAGAACGGGAGCCCTTTTCAACCGTTAGCGTAAGAATCCTTCTTTAGAGAAGAGATATTTCTCTGGGGTGGCCAGTTCAGGGCCTCTGTCAGTCCTGGGTTTGTTGGACTAGCGCCAGACAGGAGAAGTGCGCCTTTGTGGGACAGGTGAATAGTGCGGATCCTGTTTCAGTCTAAAGACTGAAACAGGATCCGCACTTTTCACCGTTCCTTTCAGAATCATTTGATTCATCAGCTTGGAATGGCGATTCCATCTCCAGACCAAACGAAGGCTAGGGCAAAGTAACTCAATCTTTCCAAGAGGTGTGTGGCACAACTTTTGAAAGAATCGCTAGGTGGAGAACTATTTCATATTTTTCCATAGCACTTTTCACCGCAGTTGTCCTAAAGTTGGTCTCTGCATCCTTAAGCATACAAGAGTTTTCACAGACGAAAGCAGGCTGAAGCCCAGTAAACTTGGCATTTCCAATAGTTGGTCCTAGAGACTACAAAGAAAGTGTTCTTTAAAGTAATATTCCACTGTGGTTTCACCATTGTTTTCAGAACCCGAGCAGGGTTCTAGCATTAGCATAAGAATCCTGCCTGGTAGTTGAGATTTCTGGGTGGGGTGTTAGTGCGGGGCTTCTTTCAGCCCGGCCATTGATTTGTTTACCTCCAGAGTTGGTAAGTGCATATTTGCGTCAGATGGGAAAAGTGTGGATCGTGCTTCAGATTTCATCCTGACACTTTTGAAATCACCACTATGTTGGTAATTGTTTGCCATTTCCATAGCATTTTGAACCGTAATAGTCATGAGGTCGGTCTCTGCATCCTAAAGCCTGTGATGCTTTTCGCAGAGAAACCCCTGCTGAGGCCCAGGTAACTTCCTATTTCCCATATCTGGCACCGCAGCCTTGGAAGATAGGATTGTTTTCAGTATGATTTCCCCATCTTTTCACCAGTGTTTGAAGAACGGGAGCCCTTTTCAACCGTTAGCGTAAGAATCCTTCTTTAGAGAAGAGATATTTTTCTGGGGTGGCAAGTTCAGGACCTCTGTCAGTCCTGGGTTTGTTGGACTAGCGCCAGACATGAGAAGTGTGCCTTTGTGGGACAGGTGAATAGTGCGGTTCCTGTTTCAGTCTAAAGACTGAAACAGGATCCGCACTTTTCACCGTTCCT
Organism: Lemur catta; assembly: GCF_020740605.2. Classification (NCBI taxonomy): domain Eukaryota; kingdom Metazoa; phylum Chordata; class Mammalia; order Primates; family Lemuridae; genus Lemur; species Lemur catta. Next base: position 80,814,201 of record NC_059132.1, on the reverse strand, counting down.
TTCAGAATCATTTGATTCATCAGCTTGGAATGGCGATTCCATCTCCAGACCAATCGAGGGCTAGGGCAAAGTAACTCAATCTTTCCAAGAGGTGTGTGGCACAACTTTTGAAAGAACCGCTAGGTGGAGAACTATTTGGTATTTTTCCATAGCACTTTTCACCGTAATTGTCCTAACGTTGGTCTCTGCATCCCTAAGCATACGAGAGTTTTCACAGACGAAAGCAGGCTGAGGCCCAGTAAACTTGGCATTTCCAATAGTTGGTCCTAGAGACTACAAAGAAAGTGTTCTTTAAAGTATTATTCCACTGTGGTTTCACCATTGTTTTCAGAACCCGAGCAGGGTTCTAGCATTAGCATAAGAATCCTGCCTGGTAGTTGAGATTTCAGGGTGGGGTGTAAGTGCGGGCCTTCTGTCAGCCCGGCCATTGATTTGTTTACCTCCAGAGTTTGTAAGTGCATATGTGCGTCAGATGGGAAAAGTGTGGATCGTGCTTCAGATTTCATCCTGACACTTTAGAAATCACCACTATGTTGGTAATTGTTTGCCATTTCCATAGCGTTTTGCACCGTAATAGTCATGAGGTCGGTCTCTGCATCCTGAAGCCTGTGATGCTTTTCGCAGAGAAACCCCTGCTGAGGCCCAGGTAACTTCCTATTTCCCATATCTGGCACCGCAGCCTTGGAAGATAGGATTGTTTTCAGTATGATTTCCCCATCCTTTCACCAGTGTTTGAAGAACGGGAGCCCTTTTCAACCGTTAGCGTAAGAATCCTTCTTTAGAGAAGAGATATTTCTCTGGGGTGGCCAGTTCAGGGCCTCTGTCAGTCCTGGGTTTGTTGGACTAGCGCCAGACATGAGAAGTGTGCCTTTGTGGGACAGGTGAATAGTGCGGATCCTGTTTCAGTCTAAAGACTGAAACAGGATCCGCACTTTTCACCGTTCCTTTCAGAATCATTTGATTCATCAGCTTGGAATGGCGATTCCATCTCCAGACCAATCGAAGGCTAGGGCAAAGGAACTCAATCTTTCCAAGAGGTGTGTGGCACAACTTTTGAAAGAACCGCTAGGTGGAGAACTATTTGGTATTTTTCCATAGCACTCTTCACCCCTGTCGTCCTAAAGTTGGTCTCTGCATCCTTAAGGATACGAGAGTTTACACAGACTAAAGCAGGCTGAGGCCCAGTAAACTTGGCATTTCCAATAGTTGGTCCTAGAGACTACAAAGAAAGTGTTCTTTAAAGTATTATTCCACTGTGGTTTCACCATTGTTTTCAGGACCCGAGCAGGTTTCTAGCATTAGCATAAGAATCCTGCCTGGTAGTTGAGATATCTGGGTGGGGTGTAAGTGCGGGGCTTCTGTCAGCCCGGCAATTGATTTGTTTACCTCCAGAGTTTGTAAGTGCATATGTGCGTCAGATGGGAAAAGTGTGGATCGTGCTTCAGATTTCATCCTGACACTTTTGAAATCACCACTATGTTGGTAATTGTTTGCCATTTCCATAGCGTTTTGCACCGTAATAGTCATGAGGTAGGTCTCTGCATCCTGAAGCCTGTGATGCTTTTCGCAGAGAAACCCCTGCTGAGGCCCAGGTGACTTCCTATTTCCCATATCTGGCACCGCACCCTTGGAAGATAGGATTGTTTTCAGTATGATTTCCCCATCCTTTCACCAGTGTTTGAAGAACGGGAGCCCTTTTCAACCGTTAGCGTAAGAATCCTTCTTTAGAGAAGAGATAATTTTCTGGGGTGGCAAGTTCAGGGCCTCTGTCAGTCCTGGGTTTGTTGGACTAGCGCCAGACATGAGAAGTGCGCCTTTGTGGGACAGGTGAATAGTGCGGATCCTGTTTCAGTCTAAAGACTGAAACAGGATCCGCACTTTTCACCGTTCCTTTCAGAATCATTTGATTCATCAGCTTGGAATGGCGATTCCATCTCCAGACCAATCGAAGGCTAGGGCAAAGTAACTCAACCTTTCCAAGAGGTGTGTGGCACAACTTTTGAAAGAACCGCTAGGTGGAGAACTATTTCGTATTTTTCCGTAGCGCTTTTCACCGTAATTGTCCTAACGTTGGTCTCTGCATCCTTAAGCATACGAGAGTTTTCACAGACGAAAGCAGGCTGAGGCCCAGTAAACTTGGCATTTCCAATAGTTGGTCCTAGAGACTACAAAGAAAGTGTTCTTTAAAGTATTATTCCACTGTGGTTTCACCATTGTTTTCAGAACCCGAGCAGGGTTCTAGCATTAGCATAAGAATCCTGCCTGGTAGTTGAGATTTCTGGGTGGGGTGTTAGTGCGGGGCTTCTGTCAGCCCGGCCATTGATTTGTTTACCTCCAGAGATGGTAAGTGCATATGTGCGTCAGATGGGAAAAGTGTGGATCGTGCTTCAGATTTCATCCTGACACTTTTGAAATCACCACTATGTTGGTAATTGTTTGCCATTTCCATAGCGTTTTGCACCGTAATAGTCATGAGGTCGGTCTGTGCATCCTGAAGCCTGTGATGCTTTTCGCAGAGAAACCCCTGCTGAGGCCCAGGTAACTTCCTATTTCCCATATCTGGCACAGCACCCTTGGAAGATAGGATTGTTTTCAGTATGATTTCACCATCCTTTCACCAGTGTTTGAAGAACGGGAGCCCTTTTCAACCGTTAGCGTAAGAATCCTTCTTTAGAGAAGAGATATTTCTCTGGGGTTGCAAGTTCAGGGCCTCTGTCAGTCCTGGGTTTGTTGGACTAGCGCCAGACATGAGAAGTGCGCCTTTGTGGGACAGGTGAATAGTGCGGATCCTGTTTCAGTCTAAAGACTGAAACAGGATCCGCACTTTTCACCGTTCCTTTCAGAATCATTTGATTCATCAGCTTGGAATGGCGATTCCATCTCCACACCAAACGAAGACTAGGGCAAAGTAACTCAATCTTTCCAAGAGGTGTGTGGCACAACTTTTGAAAGAACCGCTAGGTGGAGAACTATTTGGTATTTTTCCATAGCACTTTTCACCGCAGTTGTCCTAAAGTTGGTCTCTGCATCCTTAAGCATACGAGAGATTTCACAGACGAAAGCAGGCTGAGGCCCAGTAAACTTGGCATTTCCAATAGTTAGTCCTAGAGACTACAATGAAAGTGTTCTTTAAAGTATTATTCCACGGTAGTTTCACCATTGTTTTCAGAACCCGAGCAGGGTTCTAGCATTAGCTTAAGAATCCTGCCTGGTAGTTGAGATTTCTGGGTCGGGTGTAAGTGCGGGGCTTCTTTCAGCCCGGCCATTGATTTGTTTACCTCCAGAGTTGGTAAGTGCATATTTGCGTCAGATGGGAAAAGTGTGGATCGTGCTTCAGATTTCATCCTGACACTTTTGAAATCACCACTATGAGGGTAATTGTTTGCCATTTCCATAGCGTTTTGCACCGTAATAGTCATGAGGTCGGTCTCTGCATCCTGAAGCCTGTGATGCTTTTCGCAGAGAAACCCCTGCTGAGGCCCAGGTAACTTCCTATTTCCCATATCTGGCACCGCAGCCTTGGAAGATAGGATTGTTTTCAGTATGATTTCCCCATCCTTTCACCAGTGTTTGAAGAACGGGAGCCCTTTTCAACCGTTAGCGTAAGAATCCTTCTTTAGAGAAGAGATATTTTTCTGGGGTGGCAAGTTCAGGGCCTCTGTCAGTCCTGGGTTTGTTGGACTAGCGCCAGACATGAGAAGTGCGCCTTTGTGGGACAGGTGAATAGTGCGGATCCTGTTTCAGTCTAAAGACTGAAACAGGATCCGCACTTTTCACCGTTCCTTTCAGAATCATTTGATTCATCAGCTTGGAATGGCGATTCCATCTCCAGACCAATCGAAGGCTAGGGCAAAGGAACTCAATCTTTCCAAGAGGTGTGTGGCACAACTTTTGAAAGAACCGCTAGGTGGAGAAGTATTTGGTATTTTTCCGTAGCACTTTTCACCGTAATTGTCCTAACGTTGGTATCTGCATCCTTATGCATACGAGAGTTTTCACAGACGAAAGCAGGCTGAGGCCCAGTAAACTTGGCATTTAAAATAGTTGGTCCTAGAGACTACAAAGAAAGTGTTCTTTAAAGTATTATTCCACTGTGGTTTCACCATTGTTTTCAGAACCCGAGCAGGGTTCTAGCATTAGCATAAGAATCCTGCCTGGTAGTTGAGATTTCAGGGTGGGGTGTAAGTGCGGGCCTTCTGTCAGCACGGCCATTGATTTGTTTACCTCCAGAGTTGGTAAGTGCATATTTGCGTCAGATGGGAAAAGTGTGGATCGTGCTTCAGATTTCATCCTGACACTTTTGAAATCACCACTATTTTGGTAATTGTTTGCCATTTCCATAGCGTTTTGCACCGTAATAGTCATGAGGTTGGTCTCTGCATCCTGAAGCCTGTGATGCTTTTCCCAGAGAAACCCCTGCTGAGGCCCAGGTAACTTCCTATTTCCCATATCTGGCACCGCACCCTTGGAAGATAGGATTGTTTTCAGTATGATTTCACCATCCTTTCACCAGTGTTTGAAGAACGGGAGCCCTTTTCAACCGTTAGCGTAAGAATCCTTCTTTAGAGAATAGATATTTCTCTGGGGTTGCAAGTTCAGGGCCTCTGTCAGTCCTGGGTTTGTTGGACTAGCGCCCGACATGAGAAGTGCGCCTTTGTGGGACAGGTGAATAGTGCGGATCCTGTTTCAGTCTAAAGACTGAAACAGGATCCGCACTTTTCACCGTTCCTTTCAGAATCATTTGATTCATCAGCTTGGAATGGCGAGTCCATCTCTAGACCAATCGAAGGCTAGGGCAAAGTAACTCAATCTTTCCAAGAGGTGTGTGGCACAACTTTTGAAAGAACCGCTAGGTGGAGAACTATTTGGTATTTTTCCGTAGCACTTTTCACCGTAATTGTCCTAACGTTGGTCTCTGCATCCTTAAGCATACGAGAGTTTTCACAGACGAAAGCAGGCTGAGGCCCAGTAAACTTGGCATTTCCAATAGTTGGTCCTAGAGACTACAAAGAAAGTGTTCTTTAAAGTATTATTCCACTGTGGTTTCACCATTGTTTTCAGAACCCGAGCAGGGTTCTAGCCTTAGCATAAGAATCCTGCCTGGTAGTTGAGATATCTGGGTGGGGTGTAAGTGCGGGCCTACTGTCAGCCCGGCCATTGATTTGTTTACCTCCAGAGTTGGTAAGTGCATATTTGCGTCAGATGGGAAAAGTGTGGATCGTGCTTCAGATTTCATCCTGACACTTTAGAAATCACCACTATGTTGGTAATTGTTTGCCATTTCCATAGCGTTTTGCACCGTAATAGTCATGAGGTCGGTCTCTGCATCCTGAAGCCTGTGATGCTTTTCGCAGAGAAACCCCTGCTGAGGCCCAGGTGACTTCCTATTTCCCATATCTGGCACCGCAGCCTTGGAACATAGGATTGTTTTCAGTATGATTTCCCCATCCTTTCACCAGTGTTTGAAGAACGGGAGCCCTTTTCAACCGTTAGCGTAAGAATCCTTCTTTAGAGAAGAGATATTTTTCTGGGGTGGCAAGTTCAGGGCCTCTGTCAGTCCTGGGTTTGTTGGACTAGCGCCAGACATGAGAAGTGCGCCTTTGTGGGACAGGTGAATAGTGCGGATCCTGTTTCAGTCTAAAGACTGAAACAGGATCCGCACTTTTCACCGTTCCTTTCAGAATCATTTGATTCATCAGCTTGGAATGGCGAGTCCATCTCTAGACCAATCGAAGGCTAGGGCAAAGTAACTCGATCTTTCCAAGAGGTGTGTGGCCCAACTTTTGAAAGAACCGCTAGGTGGAGAACTATTTGGTATTTTTCCGTAGCACTTTTCACCGTAATTGTCCTAACGTTGGTCTCTGCATCCTTAAGCATACGAGAGTTTTCACAGACGAAAGCAGGCTGAGGCCCAGTAAACTTGGCATTTCCAATAGTTGGTCCTAGAGACTACAAAGAAAGTGTTCTTTAAAGTATTATTCCACTGTGGTTTCACCATTGTTTTCAGAACCCGAGCAGGGTTCTAGCCTTAGCATAAGAATCCTGCCTGGTAGTTGAGATTTCTGGGTGGGGTGTTAGTGCGGGGCTTCTGTCAGCCTGGCCACTGATTTGTTTACCTCCAGAGTTGGTAAGTGCATATTTGCGTCAGATGGGAAAAGTGTGGATCGTGCTTCAGATTTCATCCTGAAACTTTTGAAATCACCACTATGTTGGTAATTGTTTGCCATTTCCATAGCGTTTTGCACCGTAATAGTCATGAGGTCGGTCTCTGCATCCTGAAGCCTGTGATGCTTTTCGCAGAGATACCCCTGCTGAGGCCCAGGTAACTTCCTATTTCCCATATCTGGCACCGCAGCTTTGGAAGATAGGATTGTTTTCAGTATTATTTCACCCTCCTTTCACCAGTGTTTGAAGAACGGGAGCACTTTTCAACCGTTAGCGTAACAATCCTTCTTTAGAGAAGAGATATTTCTCTGGGGTGGCAAGTTCAGTGCCTCTGTCAGTCCTGGGTTTGTTGGACTAGCGCCAGACATGAGAAGTGTGCATTTGTGGGACAGGTGAATAGTGCGGATCCTGTTTCAGTCTAAAGACTGAAACAGGATCCGCACTTTTCACCGTTCCTTTCAGAATCATTTGATTCATCAGCTTGGAATGGCGATTCCATCTCCACACCAAACGAAGACTAGGGCAAAGTAACTCAATCTTTCCAAGAGGTGTGTGGCACAACTTTTGAAAGAACCGCTAGGTGGAGAACTATTTGGTATTTTTCCATAGCACTTTTCACCGCAGTTGTCCTAAAGTTGGTCTCTGCATCCTTAAGCATACGAGAGATTTCACAGACGAAAGCAGGCTGAGGCCCAGTAAACTTGGCATTTCCAATAGTTGGTCCTAGAGACTACAATGAAAGTGTTCTTTAAAGTATTATTCCACTGTAGTTTCACCATTGTTTTCAGAACCCGAGCAGGGTTCTAGCATTAGCTTAAGAATCCTGCCTGGTAGTTGAGATTTCTGGGTGGGGTGTTAGTGCGGGGCTTCTGTCAGCCCGGCCATTGATTTGTTTACCTCCAGAGTTGGTAAGTGCATATTTGCGTCAGATGGGAAAAGTGTGGATCGTGCTTCAGATTTCATCCTGACACTTTTGAAATCACCACTATGAGGGTAATTGTTTGCCATTTCCATAGCGTTTTGCACCGTAATAGTCATGAGGTCGGTCTCTGCATCCTGAAGCCTGTGATGCTTTTCGCAGAGAAACCCCTGCTGAGGCCCAGGTAACTTCCTATTTCCCATATCTGGCACCACAGCCTTGGAAGATAGGATTGTTTTCAGTATGATTTCCCCATCCTTTCACCAGTGTTTGAAGAACGGGAGCCCTTTTCAACCGTTAGCGTAAGAATCCTTCTTTAGAGAAGAGATATTTTTCTGGGGTGGCAAGTTCAGGGCCTCTGTCAGTCCTGGGTTTGTTGGACTAGCGCCAGACATGAGAAGTGCGCCTTTGTGGGACAGGTGAATAGTGCGGATCCTGTTTCAGTCTAAAGACTGAAACAGGATCCGCACTTTTCACCGTTCCTTTCAGAATCATTTGATTCATCAGCTTGGAATGGCGATTCCATCTCCAGACCAATCGAAGGCTAGGGCAAAGGAACTCAATCTTTCCAAGAGGTGTGTGGCACAACTTTTGAAAGAACCGCTAGGTGGAGAAGTATTTGGTATTTTTCCGTAGCACTTTTCACCGTAATTGTCCTAACGTTGGTATCTGCATCCTTATGCATACGAGAGTTTTCACAGACGAAAGCAGGCTGAGGCCCAGTAAACTTGGCATTTAAAATAGTTGGTCCTAGAGACTACAAAGAAAGTGTTCTTTAAAGTATTATTCCACTGTGGTTTCACCATTGTTTTCAGAACCCGAGCAGGGTTCTAGCATTAGCATAAGAATCCTGCCTGGTAGTTGAGATTTCAGGGTGGGGTGTAAGTGCGGGCCTTCTGTCAGCCCGGCCATTGATTTGTTTACCTCCAGAGTTGGTAAGTGCATATTTGCGTCAGATGGGAAAAGTGTGGATCGTGCTTCAGATTTCATCCTGACACTTTTGAAATCACCACTATTTTGGTAATTGTTTGCCATTTCCATAGCGTTTTGCACCGTAATAGTCATGAGGTTGGTCTCTGCATCCTGAAGCCTGTGATGCTTTTCCCAGAGAAACCCCTGCTGAGGCCCAGGTAACTTCCTATTTCCCATATCTGGCACCGCACCCTTGGAAGATAGGATTGTTTTCAGTATGATTTCACCATCCTTTCACCAGTGTTTGAAGAACGGGAGCCCTTTTCAACCGTTAGCGTAAGAATCCTTCTTTAGAGAATAGATATTTCTCTGGGGTTGCAAGTTCAGGGCCTCTGTCAGTCCTGGGTTTGTTGGACTAGCGCCCGACATGAGAAGTGCGCCTTTGTGGGACAGGTGAATAGTGCGGATCCTGTTTCAGTCTAAAGACTGAAACAGGATCCGCACTTTTCACCGTTCCTTTCAGAATCATTTGATTCATCAGCTTGGAATGGCGATTCCATCTCCAGACCAATCGAAGGCTAGGGCAAAGTAACTCAAACTTTCCAAGAGGTGTGTGGCACAACTTTTGAAAGAAACGCTAGGTGGAGAACTATTTGGTATTTTTCCATAGCACTTTTCACCGCAGTTGTCCTAAAGTTGGTCTCTGCATCCTTAAGCATACGAGAGTTTTCACAGACGAAAGCAGGCTGAGGCCCAGTAAACTTGGCATTTCCAATAGTTGGTCCTAGAGACTACAAAGAAAGTGTTTTTTAAAGTATTATTCCACTGTGGTTTCACCATTGTTTTCAGAACCCGAGCAGGGTTCTAGCATTAGCATAAGAATCCTGCCTGGTAGTTGAGATTTCTGGGTGGGGTGTTAGTGCGGGGCTTCTGTCAGCCCGGCCATTGATTTGTTTACCTCCAGAGTTGGTAAGTGCATATTTGCGTCAGATGGGAAAAGTGTGGATCGTGCTTCAGATTTCATCCTGACACTTTAGAAATCACCACTATGTTGGTAATTGTTTGCCATTTCCATAGCGTTTTGCACCGTAATAGTCATGAGGTCGGTCTCTGCATCCTGAAGCCTGTGATGCTTTTCGCAGAGAAACCCCTGCTGAGGCCCAGGTGACTTCCTATTTCCCATATCTGGCACCGCAGCCTTGGAACATAGGATTGTTTTCAGTATGATTTCCCCATCCTTTCACCAGTGTTTGAAGAACGGGAGCCCTTTTCAACCGTTAGCGTAAGAATCCTTCTTTAGAGAAGAGATATTTTTCTGGGGTGGCAAGTTCAGGGCCTCTGTCAGTCCTGGGTTTGTTGGACTAGCGCCAGACATGAGAAGTGCGCCTTTGTGGGACAGGTGAATAGTGCGGATCCTGTTTCAGTCTAAAGACTGAAACAGGATCCGCACTTTTCACCGTTCCTTTCAGAATCATTTGATTCATCAGCTTGGAATGGCGAGTCCATCTCTAGACCAATCGAAGGCTAGGGAAAAGTAACTCAATCTTTCCAAGAGGTGTGTGGCACAACTTTTGAAAGAACCGCTAGGTGGAGAACTATTTGGTATTTTTCCGTAGCACTTTTCACCGTAATTGTCCTAACGTTGGTCTCTGCATCCTTAAGCATACGAGAGTTTTCACAGACGAAAGCAGGCTGAGGCCCAGTAAACTTGGCATTTCCAATAGTTGGTCCTAGAGACTACAAAGAAAGTGTTCTTTAAAGTATTATTCCACTGTGGTTTCACCATTGTTTTCAGAACCCGAGCAGGGTTCTAGCCTTAGCATAAGAATCCTGCCTGGTAGTTGAGATATCTGGGTGGGGTGTAAGTGCGGGCCTACTGTCAGCCCGGCCATTGATTTGTTTACCTCCAGAGTTGGTAAGTGCATATTTGCGTCAGATGGGAAAAGTGTGGATCGTGCTTCAGATTTCATCCTGACACTTTAGAAATCACCACTATGTTGGTAATTGTTTGCCATTTCCATAGCGTTTTGCACCGTAATAGTCATGAGGTCGGTCTCTGCATCCTGAAGCCTGTGATGCTTTTCGCAGAGAAACCCCTGCTGAGGCCCAGGTGACTTCCTATTTCCCATATCTGGCACCGCAGCCTTGGAACATAGGATTGTTTTCAGTATGATTTCCCCATCCTTTCACCAGTGTTTGAAGAACGGGAGCCCTTTTCAACCGTTAGCGTAAGAATCCTTCTTTAGAGAAGAGATATTTTTCTGGGGTGGCAAGTTCAGGGCCTCTGTCAGTCCTGGGTTTGTTGGACTAGCGCCAGACATGAGAAGTGCGCCTTTGTGGGACAGGTGAATAGTGCGGATCCTGTTTCAGTCTAAAGACTGAAACAGGATCCGCACTTTTCACCGTTCCTTTCAGAATCATTTGATTCATCAGCTTGGAATGGCGAGTCCATCTCTAGACCAATCGAAGGCTAGGGCAAAGTAACTCAATCTTTCCAAGAGGTGTGTGGCACAACTTTTGAAAGAACCGCTAGGTGGAGAACTATTTGGTATTTTTCCGTAGCACTTTTCACCGTAATTGTCCTAACGTTGGTCTCTGCATCCTTAAGCATACGAGAGTTTTCACAGACGAAAGCAGGCTGAGGCCCAGTAAACTTGGCATTTCCAATAGTTGGTCCTAGAGACTACAAAGAAAGTGTTCTTTAAAGTATTATTCCACTGTGGTTTCACCATTGTTTTCAGAACCCGAGCAGGGTTCTAGCCTTAGCATAAGAATCCTGCCTGGTAGTTGAGATTTCTGGGTGGGGTGTTAGTGCGGGGCTTCTGTCGCCTGGCCACTGATTTGTTTACCTCCAGAGTTGGTAAGTGCATATTTGCGTCAGATGGGAAAAGTGTGGATCGTGCTTCAGATTTCATCCTGAAACTTTTGAAATCACCACTATGTTGGTAATTGTTTGCCATTTCCATAGCGTTTTGCACCGTAATAGTCATGAGGTCGGTCTCTGCATCCTGAAGCCTGTGATGCTTTTCGCAGAGATACCCCTGCTGAGGCCCAGGTAACTTCCTATTTCCCATATCTGGCACCGCAGCTTTGGAAGATAGGATTGTTTTCAGTATTATTTCACCCTCCTTTCACCAGTGTTTGAAGAACGGGAGCACTTTTCAACCGTTAGCGTAACAATCCTTCTTTAGAGAAGAGATATTTCTCTGGGGTGGCAAGTTCAGTGCCTCTGTCAGTCCTGGGTTTGTTGGACTAGCGCCAGACATGAGAAGTGTGCATTTGTGGGACAGGTGAATAGTGCGGATCCTGTTTCAGTCTAAAGACTGAAACAGGATCCGCACTTTTCACCGTTCCTTTCAGAATCATTTGATTCATCAGCTTGGAATGGCGATTCCATCTCCACACCAAACGAAGACTAGGGCAAAGTAACTCAATCTTTCCAAGAGGTGTGTGGCACAACTTTTGAAAGAACCGCTAGGTGGAGAACTATTTGGTATTTTTCCATAGCACTTTTCACCGCAGTTGTCCTAAAGTTGGTCTCTGCATCCTTAAGCATACGAGAGATTTCACAGACGAAAGCAGGCTGAGGCCCAGTAAACTTGGCATTTCCAATAGTTGGTCCTAGAGACTACAATGAAAGTGTTCTTTAAAGTATTATTCCACTGTAGTTTCACCATTGTTTTCAGAACCCGAGCAGGGTTCTAGCATTAGCTTAAGAATCCTGCCTGGTAGTTGAGATTTCTGGGTGGGGTGTAAGTGCGGGGCTTCTTTCAGCCCGGCCATTGATTTGTTTACCTCCAGAGTTGGTAAGTGCATATTTGCGTCAGATGGGAAAAGTGTGGATCGTGCTTCAGATTTCATCCTGACACTTTTGAAATCACCACTATGAGGGTAATTGTTTGCCATTTCCATAGCGTTTTGCACCGTAATAGTCATGAGGTCGGTCTCTGCATCCTGAAGCCTGTGATGCTTTTCGCAGAGAAACCCCTGCTGAGGCCCAGGTAACTTCCTATTTCCCATATCTGGCACCGCAGCCTTGGAAGATAGGATTGTTTTCAGTATGATTTCCCCATCCTTTCACCAGTGTTTGAAGAACGGGAGCCCTTTTCAACCGTTAGCGTAAGAATCCTTCTTTAGAGAAGAGATATTTTTCTGGGGTGGCAAGTTCAGGGCCTCTGTCAGTCCTGGGTTTGTTGGACTAGCGCCAGACATGAGAAGTGCGCCTTTGTGGGACAGGTGAATAGTGCGGATCCTGTTTCAGTCTAAAGACTGAAACAGGATCCGCACTTTTCACCGTTCCTTTCAGAATCATTTGATTCATCAGCTTGGAATGGCGATTCCATCTCCAGACCAATCGAAGGCTAGGGCAAAGGAACTCAATCTTTCCAAGAGGTGTGTGGCACAACTTTTGAAAGAACCGCTAGGTGGAGAAGTATTTGGTATTTTTCCGTAGCACTTTTCACCGTAATTGTCCTAACGTTGGTATCTGCATCCTTATGCATACGAGAGTTTTCACAGACGAAAGCAGGCTGAGGCCCAGTAAACTTGGCATTTAAAATAGTTGGTCCTAGAGACTACAAAGAAAGTGTTCTTTAAAGTATTATTCCACTGTGGTTTCACCATTGTTTTCAGAACCCGAGCAGGGTTCTAGCATTAGCATAAGAATCCTGCCTGGTAGTTGAGATTTCAGGGTGGGGTGTAAGTGCGGGCCTTCTGTCAGCCCGGCCATTGATTTGTTTACCTCCAGAGTTGGTAAGTGCATATTTGCGTCAGATGGGAAAAGTGTGGATCGTGCTTCAGATTTCATCCTGACACTTTTGAAATCACCACTATTTTGGTAATTGTTTGCCATTTCCATAGCGTTTTGCACCGTAATAGTCATGAGGTTGGTCTCTGCATCCTGAAGCCTGTGATGCTTTTCCCAGAGAAACCCCTGCTGAGACCCAGGTAACTTCCTATTTCCCATATCTGGCACCGCACCCTTGGAAGATAGGATTGTTTTCAGTATGATTTCCCCATCCTTTCACCAGTGTTTGAAGAACGGGAGCCCTTTTCAACCGTTAGCGTAAGAATCCTTCTTTAGAGAATAGATATTTCTCTGGGGTTGCAAGTTCAGGGCCTCTGTCAGTCCTGGGTTTGTTGGACTAGCGCCAGACATGAGAAGTGCGCCTTTGTGGGACAGGTGAATAGTGCGGATCCTGTTTCAGTCTAAAGACTGAAACAGGATCCGCACTTTTCACCGTTCCTTTCAGAATCATTTGATTCATCAGCTTGGAATGGCGATTCCATCTCCAGACCAATCGAACGCTAGGGCAAAGTAACTCAAACTATCCAAGAGGTGTGTGGCACAACTTTTGAAAGAAACTCTAGGTGGAGAACTATTTGGTATTTTTCCATAGCACTTTTCACCGCAGTTGTCCTAAAGTTGGTCTCTGCATCCTTAAGCATACGAGAGTTTTCACAGACGAAAGCAGGCTGAGGCCCAGTAAACTTGGCATTTCCAATAGTTGGTCCTAGAAACTACAAAGAAAGTGTTCTTTAAAGTATTATTCCACTGTGGTTTCACCATTGTTTTCAGAACCCGAGCAGGGTTCTAGCATTAGCATAAGAATCCTGCCTGGTAGTTGAGATTTCTGGGTGGGGTGTAAGTGCGGGGCTTCTGTCAGCCCGGCCATTGATTTGTTTACCTCCAGAGTTGGTAAGTGCATATGTGCGTCAGATGGGAAAAGTGTGGATCGTGCTTCAGATTTCATCCTGACACTTTTGAAATCACCACTATGTTGGTAATTGTTTGCCATTTCCATAGCGTTTTGCACCGTTATAGTCATGAGGTCGGTCTCTGCATCCTGAAGCCTGTGTTGCTTTTCGCAGAGAAACCCCTGCTGAGGCCCAGGTAACTTCCTATTTCCCATATCTTGCACCGCAGCCTTGGAAGATAGGATTGTTTTCAGTATGATTTCCCCATCCTTTCACCAGTGTTTGAAGAACGGGAGCCCTTTTCAACAGTTAGCGTAAGAATCCTTCTTTAGAGAAGAGATAATTTTCTGGGGTGGCAAGTTCAGGGCCTCTGTCAGTCCTGGGTTTGTTGGACTAGCGCCAGACATGAGAAGTGCGCCTTTGTGGGACAGGTGAATAGTGCGGATCCTGTTTCAGTCTAAAGACTGAAACAGGATCCGCACTTTTCACCGTTCCTTTCAGAATCATTTGATTCATCAGCTTGGAATGGCGATTCCATTTCCAGACAAATCGAAGGCTAGGGCAAAGTAACTCAATCTTTCCAAGAGGTTTGTGGCACAACTTTTGAAAGAACCGCTAGGTGGAGAACTATTTGGTATTTTTCCGTAGCACTTCTCACCGTAATTGTCCTAACGTTGGTCTCTGCATCCTTAAGCATACGAGAGTTTTCACAGACGAAAGCAGGCTGAGGCCCAGTAAACTTGGCATTTCCAATAGTTGGTCCTAGAGACTACAAAGAAAGTGTTCTTTAAAGTATTATTCCACTGTGGTTTCACCATTGTTTTCAGAACGTGAGCAGGGTTCTAGCATTAGCATAAGAATCCTGCCTGGTAGTTGAGATTTCAGGGTGGGGTGTAAGTGCGGGCCTTCTGTCAGCCCGGCCATTGATTTGTTTACCTCCAGAGTTGGTAAGTGCATATGTGCGTCAGATGGGAAAAGTGTGGATCGTGCTTCAGATTTCATCCTGACACTTTTGAAATCACCACTATGTTGGTAATTGTTTGCCATTTCCATAGCGTTTTGCACCGTAATAGTCATGAGGTCGGTCTCTGGATCCTGAAGCCTGTGATGCTTTTCGCAGAGAAACCCCTGCTGAGGCCCAGGTAACTTCCTATGTCCCATATCTGGCACCGCACCCTTGGAAGATAGGATTGTTTTCAGTATGATTTGACCATCCTTTCACCAGTGTTTGAAGAACGGGAGCCCTTTTCAACCGTTAGCGTAAGAATCCTTCTTTAGAGAAGAGATATTTCTCTGGGGTGGCCAGTTCAGGGCCTCTGTCAGTCCTGGGTTTGTTGGACTAGCGCCAGACAGGAGAAGTGCGCCTTTGTGGGACAGGTGAATAGTGCGGATCCTGTTTCAGTCTAAAGACTGAAACAGGATCCGCACTTTTCACCGTTCCTTTCAGAATCATTTGATTCATCAGCTTGGAATGGCGATTCCATCTCCAGACCAAATGAAGGCTAGGGCAAAGTAACTCGATCTTTCCAAGAGGTGTGTGGCCCAACTTTTGAAAGAACCGCTAAGTGGAGAACTATTTGGTATTTTTCCGTAGCACTTTTCACCGTAATTGTCCTAACGTTGGTCTCTGCATCCTTAAGCATACGAGAGTTTTCACAGACTAAAGCAGGCTGAGGCCCAGTAAACTTGGCATTTCCAATAGTTGGTCCTAGAGACTACAAAGAAAGTGTTCTTTAAAGTATTATTCCACTGTGGTATCACCATTGTTTTCAGAACGCGAGCAGGGTTCTAGCATTAGCATAAGAATCCTGCCTGGTAGTTGAGATTTCTGGGTGGGGTGTTAGTGCGGGGCTTCTGTCAGCCCGGCCATTGATTTGTTTACCTCCAGAGTTTGTAAGTGTATATGTGCGTCAGATGGGAAAAGTGTGGATCGTGCTTCAGATTTCATCCTGACACTTTTGAAATCACCACTATGTTGGTAATTGTTTGCCATTTCCATAGCGTTTTTCACCGTAATAGTCATGAGGTCGGTCTCTGCATCCTGAAGCCTGTGATGCTTTTCGCAGAGAAACCCCTGCTGAGGCCCAGGTAACTTCCTATTTCCCATATCTGGCACCGCACCCTTGGAAGATAGGATTGTTTTCAGTATGATTTCACCATCCTTTCACCAGTGTTTGAAGAACGGGAGCCCTTTTCAACCGTTAGCGTAAGAATCCTTCTTTAGAGAAGAGATATTTCTCTGGGGTTGCAAGTTCAGGGCCTCTGTGAGTCCTGGGTTTGTTGGACTAGCGCCAGACATGAGAAGTGCGCCTTTGTGGGACAGGTGAATAGTGCGGATCCTGTTTTAGTCTAAGGACTGAAACAGGATCCGCACTTTTCACCGTTCCTTTCAGAATCATTTGATTCATCAGCTTGGAATGGCGATTCCATCTCCAGACCAAACGAAGGCTAGGGCAAAGTAACTCAATCTTTCCAAGAGGTGTGTGGCACAACTTTTGAAAGAACTGCTAGGTGGAGAACTATTTGGTATTTTTCCGTAGCACTTTTCACCGTAATTCTCCTAACGTTGGTCTCTGCATCCTTAAGCATACGAGAGTTTTCACAGACGAAAGCACGCTGAGGCCCAGTAAACTTGGCATTTCCAATAGTTGGTCCTAGAGACTACAAAGAAAGTGTTCTTTAAAGTATTATTCCACTGCGGTTTCACCATTGTTTTCAGAACGCGAGCAGGGTTCTAGCATTAGCATAAGAATCCTGCCTGGTAGTTGAGATTTCTGGGTGGGGTGTTAGTGGGGGCCTTCTGTCAGCCCGGCCATTGATTTGTTTACCTCCAGAGTTGGTAAGTGCATATTTGCGTCAGATGGGAAAAGTGTGGATCGTGCTTCAGATTTCATCCTGACACTTTTGAAATCACCACTATGTTCGTAATTGTTTGCCATTTCCATAGCGTTTTTCACCGTAATACTCATGAGGTCGGTCTCTGCATCCTGAAGCCTGTGACGCTTTTCACAGAGAAACCCCTGCTGAGGCCGAGGTATCTTCCTATTTCCCATATCTGGCACCGCAGCCTTGGAAGATAGGATTGTTTTCAGTATGATTTCCCCATCCTTTCACCAGTGTTTGAAGAACGGGAGCCCTTTTCAACCGTTAGCGTAAGAATCCTTCTTTAGAGAAGAGATATTTCTCTGGGGTGGCAAGTTCAGGGCCTCTGTGAGTCCTGGGTTTGTTGGACTAGCGCCAGACATGAGAAGTGTGCCTTTGTGGGATAGGTGAATAGTGCGGATCCTGTTTCAGTCTAAAGACTGAAACAGGATCCGCACTTTTCACCGTTCCTTTCAGAATCATTTGATTCATCAGCTTGGAATGGCGATTCCATCTCCAGACCAATCGAAGGCTAGGGCAAAGGAACTCAATCTTTCCAAGAGGTGTGTGGCACAACTTTTGAAAGAACCGCTAGGTGGAGAACTATTTGGTATTTTTCCATAGCACTCTTCACCCCTGTCGTCCTAAAGTTGGTCTCTGCATCCTTAAGGATACGAGAGTTTTCACAGACTAAAGCAGGCTGAGGCCCAGTAAACTTGGCATTTCCAATAGTTGGTCCTAGAGACTACAAAGAAAGTGTTCTTTAAAGTATTATTCCACTGTGGTTTCACCATTGTTTTCAGAACCCGAGCAGGGTTCTAGCATTAGCATAAGAATCCTGCCTGGTAGTTGAGATATCTGGGTGGGGTGTAAGTGCGGGGCTTCTGTCAGCCCGGCCATTGATTTGTTTACCTCCAGAGTTGGTAAGTGCATATGTGCGTCAGATGGGAAAAGTGTGGATCGTGCTTCAGATTTCATCCTGACACTTTTGAAATCACCACTGTGTTGGTAATTGTTTGCCATTTCCATAGCGTTTTGCACCGTAATAGTCATGAGGTCGGTCTCTGCATCCTGAAGCCTGTGATGCTTTTCGCAGAGAAACCCCTGCTGAGGCCCAGGTGACTTCCTATTTCCCATATCTGGCACCGCACCCTTGGAAGATAGGATTGTTTTCAGTATGATTTCCCCATCCTTTCACCAGTGTTTGAAGAACGGGAGCCCTTTTCAACCGTTAGCGTAAGAATCCTTCTTTAGAGAAGAGATAATTTTCTGGGGTGGCAAGTTCAGGGCCTCTGTCAGTCCTGGGTTTGTTGGACTAGCGCCAGACATGAGAAGTGCGCCTTTGTGGGACAGGTGAATAGTGCGGATCCTGTTTCAGTCTAAAGACTGAAACAGGATCCGCACTTTTCACCGTTCCTTTCAGAATCATTTGATTCATCAGCTTGGAATGGCGATTCCATCTCCAGACCAATCGAAGGCTAGGGCAAAGTAACTCAACCTTTCCAAGAGGTGTGTGGCACAACTTTTGAAAGAACCGCTAGGTGGAGAACTATTTCGTATTTTTCCGTAGCGCTTTTCACCGTAATTGTCCTAACGTTGGTCTCTGCATCCTTAAGCATACGAGAGTTTTCACAGACGAAAGCAGGCTGAGGCCCAGTAAACTTGGCATTTCCAATAGTTGGTCCTAGAGACTACAAAGAAAGTGTTCTTTAAAGTATTATTCCACTGTGGTTTCACCATTGTTTTCAGAACCCGAACAGGGTTCTAGCATTAGCATAAGAATCCTGCCTGGTAGTTGAGATTTCTGGGTGGGGTGTTAGTGCGGGGCTTCTGTCAGCCCGGCCATTGATTTGTTTACCTCCAGAGATGGTAAGTGCATATGTGCGTCAGATGGGAAAAGTGTGGATCGTGCTTCAGATTTCATCCTGACACTTTTGAAATCACCACTATGTTGGTAATTGTTTGCCATTTCCATAGCGTTTTGCACCGTAATAGTCATGAGGTCGGTCTGTGCATCCTGAAGCCTGTGATGCTTTTCGCAGAGAAACCCCTGCTGAGGCCCAGGTAACTTCCTATTTCCCATATCTGGCACAGCACCCTTGGAAGATAGGATTGTTTTCAGTATGATTTCACCATCCTTTCACCAGTGTTTGAAGAACGGGAGCCCTTTTCAACCGTTAGCGTAAGAATCCTTCTTTAGAGAAGAGATATTTCTCTGGGGTTGCAAGTTCAGGGCCTCTGTCAGTCCTGGGTTTGTTGGACTAGCGCCAGACATGAGAAGTGCGCCTTTGTGGGACAGGTGAATAGTGCGGATCCTGTTTCAGTCTAAAGACTGAAACAGGATCCGCACTTTTCACCGTTCCTTTCAGAATCATTTGATTCATCAGCTTGGAATGGCGATTCCATCTCCAGACCAATCGAAGGCTAGGGCAAAGTAACTCAACCTTTCCAAGCGGTGTGTGGCACAACTTTAGAAAGAACCGCTAGGTGGAGAACTATTTCGTATTTTTCCGTAGCGCTTTTCACCGTAATTGCCCTAACGTTGGTCTCTGCATCCTTAAGCATACGAGAGTTTTCACAGACGAAAGCAGGCTGAGGCCCAGTAAACTTGGCATTTCCAATAGTTGGTCCTAGAGACTACAAAGAAAGTGTTCTTTAAAGTATTATTCCACTGTGGTTTCACCATTGTTTTCAGAACCCGAGCAGGGTTCTAGCATTAGCATAAGAATCCTGCCTGGTAGTTGAGATTTCTGGGTGGGGTGTTAGTGCGGGGCTTCTGTCAGCCCGGCCATTGATTTGTTTACCTCCAGAGTTGGTAAGTGCATATTTGCGTCAGATGGGAAAAGTGTGGATCCTGCTTCAGATTTCATCCTGACACTTTTGAAATCACCACTATGTTGGTAATTGTTTGCCATTTCCATAGCGTTTTGCACCGTAATAGTCATGAGGTCGGTCTCTGCATCCTGAAGCCTGTGATGCTTTTCGCAGAGAAACCCCAGCTGAGGCCCAGGTAACTTCCTATTTCCCATATCTGGCACCGCAGCCTTGGAAGATAGGATTGTTTTCAGTATGATTTCCCCATCCTTTCACCAGTGTTTGAAGAACGGGAGCCCTTTTCAACCATTAGCCTAAGAATCCTTCTTTAGAGAAGAGATATTTTTCTGGGGTGGCAAGTTCAGGGCCTCTGTCAGTCCTGGGTTTGTTGGACTAGCGCCAGACATGAGAAGTGCGCCTTTGTGGGACAGGTGAATAGTGCGGAACCTGTTTCAGTCTAAAGACTGAAACAGGATCCGCACTTTTCACCGTTCCTTTCAGAATCATTTGATTCATCAGCTTGGAATGGCGATTCCATCTCCAGACCAATCGAAGGCTAGGGCAAAGTAACTCAATCTTTCCAAGAGGTGTGTGTCACAACTTTTGAAAGAACCGCTAGGTGGAGAACTATTTGGTATATTTCCGTAGCGCTTTTCACCGTAATTGTCCTAACGTTGGTCTCTGCATCCTTAAGCATACGAGAGTTTTCACAGACGAAAGCAGGCTGAGGGCCAGTAAATTTGGCATTTCCAATAGTTGGTCCTAGGGACTACAAAGAAAGTGTTCTTTAAAGTAATATTCCACTGTGGTTTCACCATTGTTTTCAGAACCCGAGCAGGGTTCTAGCATTAGCATAAGAATCCTGCCTTGTAGTTGAGATTTCTGGGTGGGGTGTTAGTGCGGGGCTTCTTTCAGCCCGGCCGTTGATTTGTTTACCTCCAGAGTTGGTAAGTGCATATTTGCGTCAGATGGGAAAAGTGTGGATCGTGCTTCAGATTTCATCCTGACACTTTTGAAATCACCACTATGTTGGTAATTGTTTGCCATTTCCATAGCGTTTTGCGCCGTAATAGTCATGAGGTCGGTCTCTGCATCCTGAAGCCTGTGATGCTTTTCGCAGAGAAACCCCTGCTGAGGCCCAGGTGACTTCCTATTTCCCATATCTGGCACCGCAGCCTTGGAAGATAGGATTGTTTTCAGTATGATTTACCAATCCTTTCACCGGTGTTTGAAGAACGGGAGCTCTTTTCAACCGTTAGCGTAAGAATCCTTCTTTAGAGAAGAGATATTTTTCTGGGGTGGCAAGTTCAGGGCCTATTTCAGTCCTGGGTTTGTTGGACTAGCCCCAGACATGAGAAGTGCGCCTTTGTGGGACAGGTGAATAGTGCGGATCCTGTTTCAGTCTAAAGACTAAAACAGGATCCGCACTTTTCACCGTTCCTTTCAGAATCATTTGATTCATCAGCTTGGAATGGCGATTCCATCTCCAGACCAATCGAAGGCTAGGGCAAAGTAACTCAATCTTTCCAAGAGGTGTGTGGCACAACTTTTGAAAGAACCGCTAGGTGGAGAACTATTTGGTATTTTTCCGTAGCACTTTTCAACGTAATTGTCCTAACGTTGGTCTCTGCATCCTTAAGCATACGAGAGTTTTCACAGACGAAAGCAGGCTGAGGCCCAGTAAACTCGGCATTTCCAATAGTTGGTCCTAGAGACTACAAAGAAATTGTTCTTTAAAGTATTATTCCACTGTGGTTTCACCATTGTTTTCAGAACCCGAGCAGGGTTCTAGCATTAGCATAAGAATCCTGCCTGGTAGTTGAGTTTTCTGGGTGGGGTGTAAGTGCGGGGCTTCTGTCAGCCCGGCCATTGATTTGTTTACCTCCAGAGTTGGTAAGTGCATATTTGCGTGAGATGGGAAAAGTGTGGATCGTGCTTCAGATTTCATCCTGACACTTTTGAAATCACCACTATGTTGGTAATTGTTTGCCATTTCCATAGCGTTTTGCACCGTAATAGTCATGAGGTCGGTCTCTGCATCCTGAAGCCTGTGATGCTTTTCGCAGAGAAACCCCTGCTGAGGCCCAGGTGACTTCCTATTTCCCATATCTGGCACCGCAGCCTTGGAAGATAGGATTGTTTTCAGTATGATTTCCCCATCCTTTCACCAGTGTTTGAAGAACGGGAGCCCTTTTCAACCGTTAGCGTAAGAATCCTTCTTTAGAGAAGAGATATTTTTCTGGGGTGGCAAGTTCAGGGCCTCTGTCAGTCCTGGGTTTGTTGCACTAGTGCCAGACATGAGAAGTGCGCCTTTGTGGGACAGGTGAATAGTGCGGATCCTGTTTCAGTCTAAAGACTGAAACAGGATCCGCACTTTTCACCTTTCCTTTCAGAATCATTTGATTCATCAGCTTGGAATGGCGATTCCATCTCCAGACCAATCGAAGGCTAGGGCAAAGTAACTCAATCTTTCCAAGAGGTGTGTGGCACAACTTTTGAAAGAACCGCTAGGTGGAGAACTATTTGGTATTTTTCCGCAGAACTTTTCACTGCAGTTGTCCTAAAGTTGGTCTCTGCCTCCTTAAGCATACGAGAGTTTTCACAGACGAAAGCAGGCTGAGGCCCAGTAAATTTGGCATTTCCAATAGTTTGTCCTAGAGACTACAAAGAAAGTGTTCTTTAAAGTATTATTCCACTGTGGTTTCACCATTGTTTTCAGTACCCGAGCAGGGTTCTAGCATTAGCATAAGAATCCTGCCTGGTAGTTGAGATTTCAGTGTGGGGTGTAAGTGCGGGCCTTCTGTCAGCCCGGCCATTGATTTGTTTACCTCCAGAGTTTGTAAGTGCATATGTGCGTCAGATGGGAAAAGTGTGGATCGTGCTTCAGATTTCATCCTGACACTTTTGAAATCACCACTATGTTGGTAATTGTTTGCCAATTCCATAGCGTTTTGCACCGTAATAGTCAGGAGGTCGGTCTCTGCATCCTGAAACCTGTGATGCTTTTCGCAGAGAAACGCCTGCTGAGGCCCAGGTAACTTCCTATTTCCCATATCTGGCACCACAGCCTTGGAAGATAGGATTGTTTTCAGTATGATTTCCCCATCCTTTCACCAGTGTTTGAAGAACGGGAGCCCTTTTCAACCGTTAGCGTAAGAATCCTTCTTTAGAGAAGAGATATTTTTCTGGGGTGGCAAGTTCAGGGCCTCTGTCAGTCCTGGGTTTGTTGGACTAGCGCCAGACATGAGAAGTGCGCCTTTGTGGGACAGGTGAATAGTGCGGATCCTGTTTCAGTCTAAAGACTGAAACAGGATCCACACTTTTCACCGTTCCTTTCAGAATCATTTGATTCATCAGCTTGGAATGGCGATTCCATCTCCAGACCAATCGAAGGCTAGGGCAAAGTAACTCAATCTTTCCAAGAGGTGTGTGGCACAACTTTTGAAAGAACCGCTAGGTGGAGAACTATTTGGTATTTTTCCGCAGAACTTTTCACCGCAGTTGTCCTAAAGTTGGGCTCTGCATCCTTAAGCATACGAGAGTTTTCACAGACGAAAGCAGGCTGAGGCCCAGTAAACTTGGCATTTCCAATAGTTTGTCCTAGAGACTACAAAGAAAGTGTTCTTTAAAGTATGATTCCACTGTGGTTTCACCATTGTTTTCAGAACCCGAGCAGGGTTCTAGCATTAGCATAAGAATCCTGCCTGGTAGTTGAGATTTCAGGGTGGGGTGTAAGTGCGGGCCTTCTGTCAGCCCGGCCATTGATTTGTTTACCTCCAGAGTTTGTAAGTGCATATGTGCGTCAGATGGGAAAAGTGTGGATCGTGCTTCAGATTTCATCCTGACACTTTTGAAATCACCACTATGTTGGTAATTGTTTGCCATTTCCATAGCGTTTTGCACCGTAATAGTCAGGAGGTCGGTCTCTGCATCCTGAAACCTGTGATGCTTTTCGCAGAGAAACGCCTGCAGAGGCCCAGGTAACTTCCTATTTCCCATATCTGGCACCGCAGCCTTGGAAGATAGGATTGTTTTCAGTATGATTTCCCCATCCTTTCACCAGTGTTTGAAGAACGGGAGCCCTTTTCAACCGTTAGCGTAAGAATCCTTCTTTAGAGAAGAGATATTTTTCTGGGGTGGCAAATTCAGGGCCTCTGTCAGTCCTGGGTTTGTTGGACTAGCGCCAGACATGAGAAGTGCGCCTTTGTGGGACAGGTGAATAGTGCGGATCCTGTTTCAGTCTAAAGACTGAAACAGGATCCGCACTTTTCACCGTTCCTTTCAGAATCATTTGATTCATCAGCTTGGAATGGCGATTCCATCTCCAGACCATTCGAAGGCTAGGGCAAAGTAACTCAATCTTTCCAAGAGGTGTGTGGCACAACTTTTGAAAGAACCGCTAGGTGGAGAACTATTTGGTATTTTTCCGTAGCACTTTTCACCGTAATTCTCCTAACGTTGGTCTCTGCATCCTTAAGCATACGAGAGTTTTCACAGACGAAAGCAGGCTGAGGCCCAGTAAACTTGGCATTTCCAATAGTTGGTCCTAGAGACTACAAAGAAAGTGTTCTTTAAAGTATTATTCCACTGTGGTTTCACCATTGTTTTCAGAACCCGAGCAGGGTTCTAGCATTAGCATAAGAATCCTGCCTGGTAGTTGAGATATCTGGGTGGGGTGTAAGTGCGGGCCTTCTGTCAGCCCGGCCATTGATTTGTTTACCTCCAGAGTTGGTAAGTGCATATGTGCGTCAGATGGGAAAAGTGTGGATCGTGCTTCAGATTTCATCCTGACACTTTTGAAATCACCACTATGTTGGTAATTGTTTGCCATTTCCATAGCGTTTTGCACCGTAATAGTCATGAGGTCGGTCTCTGCATCCTGAAGCCTGTGATGCTTTTCGCAGAGAAACCCCTGCTGAGGCCCAGGTAACTTCCTATTTCCCATATCTGGCACCGCAGCCTTGGAAGATAGGATTGTTTTCAGTATGATTTCCCCATCCTTTCACCAGTGTTTGAAGAACGGGAGCCCTTTTCAACCGTTAGCGTAAGAATCCTTCTTTAGAGAAGAGATATTTTTCTGGGGTGGCAAGTTCAGGGCCTCTGTCAGTCCTGGGTTTGTTGGAATAGCGCCAGACATGAGAAGTGCGCCTTTGTGGGACAGGTGAATAGTGCGGATCCTGTTTCAGTCTAAAGACTGAAACAGGATCCGCACTTTTCACCGTTCCTTTCAGAATCATTTGATTCATCAGCTTGGAATGGCGATTCCATCTCCAGACCAATCGAAGGCTAGGGCAAAGTAACTCAATCTTTCCAAGAATTGTGTGGCACAACTTTTGAAAGAACCGCTAGGTGGAGAACTATTTGGTATTTTTCCGTAGCGCTTTTCACCGTAATTCTCCTAACGTTGGTCTCTGCATCCTTAAGCATACGAGAGTTTTCACAGACGAAAGCAGGCTGAGGCCCAGTAAACTTGGCATTTCCAATAGTTGGTCCTAGACACTACAAAGAAAGTGTTCTTTAAAGTATTTTTCCACTGTGGTTTCACCATTGTTTTCAGAACCCGAGCAGGGCTCTAGCATTAGCATAAGAATCCTGCCTGGTAGTTGAGATTTCTGGGTGGGGTGTTAGTGCGGGGCTTCTGTCAGCCCGGCCATTGATTTGTTTACCTCCAGAGTTGGTAATTGCATATTTGCGTCAGATGGGAAAAGTGTGGATCGTGCTTCAGATTTCACCCTGACACTTTTGAAATCAACACTATGTTGGTAATTGTTTGCCATTTCCATAGCGTTTTGCACCGTAATAGTCATGAGGTCGGTCTCTGCATCCTGAAGCCTGTGATGCTTTTCGCAGAGAAACCCCTGCTGAGGCCCAGGTAACTTCCTATTTCCCATATCTGGCACCGCAGCCTTGGAAGATAGGATTGTTTTCAGTATGATTTCCCCATCCTTTCACCAGTGTTTGAAGAACGGGAGCCCTTTTCAACCATTAGCGTAAGAATCCTTCTTTAGAGAAGAGATATTTTTCTGGGGTGGCAAGTTCAGGGCCTCTGTCAGTCCTGGGTTTGTTGGACTAGCGCCAGACATGAGAAGTGCGCCTTTGTGGGACAGGTGAATAGTGCGGAACCTGTTTCAGTCTAAAGACTGAAACAGGATCCGCACTTTTCACCGTTCCTTTCAGAATCATTTGATTCATCAGCTTGGAATGGCGATTCCATCTCCAGACCAATCGAAGGCTAGGGCAAAGTAACTCAATCTTTCCAAGAGGTATGTGGCACAACTTTTGAAAGAACCGCTAGGTGGAGAACTATTTGGTATTTTTCCGTAGCGCTTTTCACCGTAATTGTCCTAACGTTGGTCTCTGCATCCTTAAGCATACGAGAGTTTTCACAGACGAAAGCAGGCTGAGGCCCAGTAAATTTGGCATTTCCAATAGTTGGTCCTAGGGACTACAAAGAAAGTGTTCTTTAAAGTAATATTCCACTGTGGTTTCACCATTGTTTTCAGAACCCGAGCAGGGTTCTAGCATTAGCATAAGAATCCTGCCTGGTAGTTGAGATTTCTGGGTGGGGTGTTAGTGCGGGGCTTCTTTCAGCCCGGCCATTGATTTGTTTACCTCCAGAGTTGGTAAGTGCATATTTGCGTCAGATGGGAAAAGTGTGGATCGTGCTTCAGATTTCATCCTGACACTTTTGAAATCACCACTATGTTGGTAATTGTTTGCCATTTCCATAGCGTTTTGCACCGTAATAGTCATGAGGTCGGTCTCTGCATCCTGAAGCCTGTGATGCTTTTCGCAGAGAAACCCCTTCTGAGGCCCAGGTGACTTCCTATTTCCCATATCTGGCACCGCAGCCTTGGAAGATAGGATTGTTTTCAGTATGATTTACCTATCCTTTCACCAGTGTTTGAAGAACGGGAGCTCTTTTCAACCGTTAGCGTAAGAATCCTTCTTTAGAGAAGAGATATTTTTCTGGGGTGGCAAGTTCAGGGCCTTCAGTCCTGGGTTTGTTGGACTAGCGCCAGACATGAGAAGTGCGCCTTTGTGGGACAGGTGAATAGTGCGGATCCTGTTTCAGTCTAAAGACTGAAACAGGATCCGCACTTTTCACCTTTCCTTTCAGAATCATTTGATTCATCAGCTTGGAATGGCGATTCCATCTCCAGACCAATCGAAGGCTAGGGCAAAGTAACTCAATCTTTCCAAGAGGTGTGTGGCACAACTTTTGAAAGAACCGCTAGGTGGAGAACTATTTGATATTTTTCCGTAGCACTTTTCAACGTAATTGTCCCAACGTTGGTCTCTGCATCCTTAAGCATACGAGAGTTTTCACAGACGAAAGCAGGCTGAGGCCCAGTAATCTTGGCATTTCCAATAGTTGGTCCTAGAGACTACAAAGAAAGTGTTCTTTAAAGTATTATTCCACTGTGGTTTCACCATTGTTTTCAGAACCCGAGCAGGGTTCTAGCATTAGCATAAGAATCCTGCCTGGTAGTTGAGATATCTGGGTGGGGTGTAAGTGCGGGGCTTCTGTCAGCCCGGCCATTGATTTGTTTACCTCCAGAGTTGGTAACTGCATATTTGCGTCAGATGGGAAAAGTGTGGATACTGCTTCAGATTTCATCCTGACACTTTTGAAATCACCACTATGTTGGTAATTGTTTGCCATTTCCATAGCGTTTTGCACCGTAATAGTCATGAGGTCGGTCTCTGCATCCTGAAGCCTGTGATGCTTTTCGCAGAGAAACCCCTGCTGAGGCCCAGGTGACTTCCCATTTCCCATATCTGGCACCGCAGCCTTGGAAGATAGGATTGTTTTCAGTATGATTTCCCCATCCTTTCACCAGTTTTTGAAGAACGGGAGCCCTTTTCAACCGTTAGCGTAAGAATCCTTCTTTAGAGAAGAGATATTTTTCTGGGGTGGCAAGTTCAGGGCCTCTGTCAGTCCTGGGTTTGTTGGACTAGCGCCAGACATGAGAAGTGCGCCTTTGTGGGACAGGTGAATAGTGCGGATCCTGTTTCAGTCTAAAGACTGAAACAGGATCCGCACTTTTCACCGTTCCTTTCAGAATCATTTGATTCATCAGCTTGGAATGGCGATTCCATCTCCAGACCATTCGAAGGCTAGGGCAAAGTAACTCAATCTTTCCAAGAGGTGTGTGGCACAACTTTTGAAAGAACCGCTAGGTGGAGAACTATTTGGTATTTTTCCGTAGCACTTTTCACCGTCATTGTCCTAACGTTGGTCTCTGCATCCTTAAGCATACGAGAGTTTTCACAGACGAAAGCAGGCTGAGGCCCACTAAACTTGGCATTTCCAATAGTTGGTCCTAGAGACTACAAAGAAAGTGTTCTTTAAAGTATTATTCCACTGTGGTTTCACCATTGTTTTCAGAACCCGAGCAGGGTTCTAGCATTAGCATAAGAATCCTGCCTGGTAGTTGAGATATCTCGGTGGGGTGTAAGTGCGGGCCTTCTGTCAGCCCGGCCATTGATTTGATTACCTCCAGAGTTGGTAAGTGCATATTTGCGTCAGATGGGAAAAGTGTGGATCGTGCTTCAGATTTCATCCTGACACTTTTGAAATCCCCACTATGTTGGTAATTGTTTGCCATTTTCATAGCGTTTTGCACCGTAATAGTCATGAGGTCGGTCTCTGCATCCTGAAGCCTGTGATGCTTTTCGCAGAGAAACCCCTGCTGAGGCCCAGGTAACTTCCTATTTCCCATATCTGGCACCGCAGCCTTGGAAGATAGGATTGTTTTCAGTATGATTTCCCCATCCTTTCACCAGTGTTTGAAGAACGGGAGCCCTTCTCAACCGTTAGCGTAAGAATCCTTCTTTAGAGAAGAGATATTTCTCTGGGGTGGCAAGTTCAGGGCCTCTGTCAGTCCTGGGTTTGTTGGACTAGCGCCAGACATGAGAAGTGCGCCTTTGTGGGACAGGTGAATAGTGCGGATCCTGTTTCAGTCTAAAGACTGAAACAGGATCCGCACTTTTCACCGTTCCTTTCAGAATCGTTTGATTCATCAGCTTGGAAAGGCGATTCCATCTCCAGACCAAACGAAGGCTAGGGCAAAGTAACTCAATCTTTCCAAGAGGTGTGTGGCACAACTTTTGAAAGAACCGCTAGGTGGAGAACTATTTGGTATTTTTCCGTAGCACTTTTCACCGTAATTGTCCTAACGTTGGTCTCTGCATCCTTAAGCATACGAGAGTTTTCACAGACGAAAGCAGGCTGAGGCCCACTATACTTGGCATTTCCAATAGTTGGTCCTAGAGACTACAAAGAAAGAGTTCTTTAAAGTATTATTCCACTGTGGTTTCACCATTGTTTTCAGAACGCGAGCAGGGTTCTAGCATTAGCATAAGAATCCTGCCTGGTAGTTGAGATTTCTGGGTGGGGTGTTAGTGCGGGGCTTCTGTCAGCCCAGCCATTGATTTGTTTACCTCCAGAGTTTGTAAGTGCATATGTGCGTCAGATGGGAAAAGTGTGGATCGTGCTTCAGATTTCATCCTGACACTTTTGAAATCACCACTATGTTGGTAATTGTTTGCCATTTCCATAGCGTTTTGCACCGTAATAGTCATGAGGTCGGTCTCTGCATCCTGAAGCCTGTGATGCTTTTCGCAGAGAAACCCCTGCTGAGGCCCAGGTGACTTCCTATTTCCCATATCTGGCACCGCACCCTTGGAAGATAGGATTGTTTTCTGTATGATTTCCCCATCCTTTCACCAGTGTTTGAAGAACGGGAGCCCTTTTCAACCGTTAGCGTAAGAATCCTTCTTTAGAGAAGAGATATTTTTCTGGGGTGGCAAGTTCAGGGCCTCTGTCAGTCCTGGGTTTGTTGGACTAGCGCCAGACATGAGAAGTGCGCCTTTGTGGGACAGGTGAATAGTGCGGATCCTGTTTCAGTCTAAAGACTGAAACAGGATCCGCACTTTTCACCGTTCCTTTCAGAATCATTTGATTCATCAGCTTGGAATGGCGATTCCATCTCCAGACCAAATGAAGGCTAGGGCAAAGTAACTCAATCTTTCCAAGAGGTGTGTGGCACAACTTTTGAAAGAACTGCTAGGTGGAGAACTATTTGGTATTTTTCCATAGCACTTTTCACTGCAGTTGTCCTAAAGTTGGTCTCTGCATCTTTAAGCATACGAGAGTTTTCACAGACGAAAGCAGGCTGAGGCCCAGTAAACTTGGCATTTCCAATAGTTGGTCCTAGAGACTACAAAGAAAGTGTGTTTTATAGTATTATTCCACTGTGGTTTCACCATTGTTTTCAGAACCCGAGCAGGGTTCTAGCATTAGCATAAGAATCCTGCCTGGTAGTTGGGATTTGAGGGTGGGGTGTAAGTGCGGGGCTTCTGTCAGCCCGGCCATTGATTTGTTTACCTCCAGAGTTGGTAAGTGCATATGTGCGTCAGATGGGAAAAGTGTGGATCGTGCTTCAGATTTCATCCTGACACTTTTGAAACCACCACTATGTTGGTAATTGTTTGCCATTTCCGTAGCGTTTTGCACCGTAATAGTCATGAGGTCGGTCTCTGCATCCTGAAGCCTGTGATGCTTTTCTCAGAGAAAGCCCTGCTGAGGCCCAGGTAACTTCCTATTTCCCATATCTGGCACCTCAGCCTTGGAAGATAGGATTGTTTTCAGTATGATTTCCCCATCCTTTCACCAGTGTTTGAAGAACGGGAGCCCTTTTCAACCGTTAGCGTAAGAATCCTTCTTTAGAGAAGAGATATTTTTCTGGGGTGGCAAGTTCAGGGCCTCTGTCAGTCCTGGGTTTGTTGGACTAGCGCCAGACATGAGAAGTGCGCCTTTGTGGGAAAGGTGAATAGTGCCGATTTTGTTTCAGTCTAAAGACTGAAACAGGATCCGCACTTTTCACCGTTCCTTTCAGAATCATTTGATTCATCAGCTTGGAATGGCGATTCCATCTCCAGACCAATCGAATGCTGGGGAAAAGTAACTCAATCTTTCCAAGAGGTGTGTGGCACAACTTTTGAAAGAACCGCTAGGTGGAGAACTATTTGGTATTTTTCCGTAGCACTTTTCACCGTCATTGTCCTAACGTTGGTCTCTGCATCCTTAAGCATACGAGAGTTTTCACAGACGAAAGCAGGCTGAGGCCCAGTAAACTTGGCATTTCCAATAGTTGGTCCTAGAGACTACAAAGAAAGTGTTCTTTAAAGTATTATTCCACTGTGGTTTCACCATTGATTTCAGAACCCGAGCAGGGTTCTAGCATTAGCATAAGAATCCTGCCTGGTAGTTGAGATTTCTGGGTGGGGTGTTAGTGCGGGGCTTCTGTCAGCCCGGCCATTGATTTGTTTACCTCCAGGGTTGGTAAGTGCATATTTGCGTCAGATGGGAAAAGTGTGGATCGTGCTTCAGATTTCATCCTGACACTTTTGAAATCACCACTATGTTGGTAATTGTTTGCCATTTCCATAGCGTTTTGCACCGTAATAGTCATGAGGTCGGTCTCTGCATCCTGAAGCCTGTGATGCTTTTCGCAGAGAAACCCCTGCTGAGGCCCAGGTAACTTCCTATTTCCCATATCTGGCACCGCAGCCTTCGAAGATAGGATTGTTTTCAGTATGATTTCCCCATCCTTTCACCAGTGTTTGAAGAACGGGAGCCCTTTTCAACCATTAGCGTAACAATCCTTCTTTAGAGAAGAGATATTTTTCTGGGGTGGCAAGTTCAGGGCCTCTGTCAGTCCTGGGTTTGTTGGACTAGCGCCAGACATGAGAAGTGCGCCTTTGTGGGACAGGTGAATAGTGCGGATCCTGTTTCAGTCTAAAGACTGAAACAGGATCCGCACTTTACACCGTTCCTTTCAGAATCATTTGATTCATCAGCTTGGAATGGCGATTCCATCTCCAGACCAAACCAAGGCTAGGGCAAAGTAACACAATCTTTCCAAGAGGTGTGTGGCACAACTTTTGAAAGAACCGCTAGGTGGAGAACTATTTGGTATTTTTCCGTAGTACTTTTCACCGTAATTGTCCTAACGTTGGTCTCTGCATCCTTAAGCATTCGAGAGTTTTCACAGACGAAAGCAGGCTGAGGCCCAGTAAACTTGGCATTTCCAATAGTTGGTCCTAGAGGCTACAAAGAAAGTGTTCTTTAAAGTATTATTCCACTGTGGTTTCACCATTGTTTTCAGAACCCGAGCAGGGTTCTAGCATTAGCATAAGAATCCTGCCTGGTAGTTGAGATATCTGGGTGGGGTGTAAGTGCGGGGCTTCTGTCAGCCCGGCCATCGATTTGTTTACCTCCAGAGTTGGTAAGTGCATATTTGCGTCAGATGGGTAAAGTGTGGATCGTGCTTCAGATTTCATCCTGACACTTTTGAAATCACCACTATGTTGGTAATTGTTTGCCATTTCCATAGCGTTTTGCACCGTAATAATCATGAGGTCGATCTCTGCATCCTGAAGGCTGTGATGCTTTTCGCAGAGAAACCCCTGCTGAGGCCCAGGTAACTTCCTATTTCCCATATCTGGCGCCACAGCCTTGGAAGATAGGATTGTTTTCAGTATGATTTCCCCATCCTTTCACCAGTGTTTGAAGAACGGGAGCCCTTTTCAACCGTTAGCGTAAGAATCCTTCTTTAGAGAAGAGATATTTCTCTGGGGTGGCAAGTTCAGGGCCTCTGTCAGTCCTGGGTTTGTTGGACTAGCGCCAGACATGAGAAGTGCGCCTTTGTGGGACAGGTGAATAGTGCCGATTTTGTTTCAGTCTAAAGACTGAAACAGGATCCGCACTTTTCACCGTTCCTTTCAGAATCATTTGATTCATCAGCTTGGAATGGCGATTCCATCTCCAGACCAATCGAATGCTAGGGCAAAGTAACTCAATCTTTCCAAGAGGTGTGTGGCACAACTTTTGAAAGAACCGCTAGGTGAAGAACTATTTGGTATTTTTCCGTAGCACTTTTCACCATAATTGTCCTAACGTTGGTCTCTGCATCCTTAAGCATACGAGAGTTTTCACAGACGAAAGCAGGCTGAGGCCCAGTAAACTTGGCATTTCCAATAGTTGGTCCTAGAGACTACAAAGAAAGTGTTCTTTAAAGTATTATTCCACTGTGGTTTCACCATTGTTTTCAGAACCCGAGCAGGGTTCTAGCATTAGCATAAGAATCCTGCCTGGTAGTTGGGATTTCAGGGTGGGGTGTAAGTGCGGGCCTTCTGTCAGCCCGGCCATCGATTTGTTTACCTCCGGAGTTGGTAAGTGCATATGTGCGTCAGATGGGAAAAGTGTGAATCGTGCTTCAGATTTCATCCTGACACTTTTGAAATCACCACTATGTTGGTAATTGTTTGCCATTTCCATAGCGTTTTGCACCGTAATAGTCATGAGGTCGGTCTCTGCATCCTGAAGCCTGTGATGCTTTTCGCAGAGAAACCACTGCTGAGGCCCAGGTAACTTCCTATTTCCCATATCTGGCACCGCAGCCTTGGAAGATAGGATTGTTTTCAGTATGATTTCCCCATCCTTTCACTAGTGTTTGAAGAACGGGAGCCCTTTTCAACCGTTAGCGTAAGAATCCTTCTTTAGAGAAGAGATATTTCTCTGGGGTGGCAAGTTCAGGGCCTCTGTCAGTCCTGGGTTTGTTGGACTAGCGCCAGACATGAGAAGTGTGCCTTTGTGGGACAGGTGAATAGTGCGGATCCTGTTTCAGTCTAAAGACTGAAACAGGATCCGCACTTTTCACTGTTCCCTTCAGAATCATTTGATTCATCAGCTTGGAATGGCGATTCCATCTCCAGACCAAACGAAGGCTAGGGCAAAGTAACTCAATCTTTCCAAGAGGTGTGTGGCACAACTTTTGAAAGAACCGCTAGGTGGAGAACTATTTGGTATTTTTCCGTAGCACTTTTCACCGCAGCTGTCCTAAAGTTGGTCTCTGCATCCTTAAGCATACGAGAGTTTTCACAGACGAAAGCAGGCTGAGGCCGAGTAAACTTGGCATTTCCAATAGTTGGTCCTAGAGACTACCAAGAAAGTGTTGTTTAAAGTATTATTCCACTGTGGTTTCACCATTGTTTTCAGAACCCGAGCAGGGTTCTAGCATTAGCATAAGAATCCTGCGTGGTAGTTGAGATTTCTGGGTGGGGTGTTAGTGCGGGGCTTCCTTCAGCCCGGCCATTGATTTGTTTACCTCCAGAGTTGGTAAGTGCATATTTGCGTCAGATGGGTAAAGTGTGGATCGTGCTTCAGATTTCATCCTGACACTTTTGAAATCACCACTATGTTGGTAATTGTTTGCCATTTCCACAGCGTTTTGCACCATAATAGTCATGAGGTCGGTCTCTGCATCCTGAAGCCTGTGATGCTTTTCGCAGAGAAACCCCTGCTGAGGCCCAGGTAACTTCCTATTTCCCATATCTGGCGCCGCAGCCTTGGAAGATAGGATTGTTTTCAGTATGATTTCCCCATCCTTTCACCAGTGTTTGAAGAACGGGAGCCCTTTTCAACCGTTAGCGTAAGAATCCTTCTTTAGAGAAGAGATATTTTTCTGGGGTGGCAAGTTCAGGGCCTCTGTCAGTCCTGGGTTTGTTGGACTAGCGCCAGACATGAGAAGTGGGCCTTTGTGGGACAGGTGAATAGTGCGGATCCTGTTTCAGTCTAAAGACTGAAACAGGATCCGCACTTTTCACCGTTCCTTTCAGAATCATTTGATTCATCAGCTTGGAATGGCGATTCCATCTCCAGACCCATCGAAGGCTAGGGGAAAGTAACTCAATCTTTCCAAGAGGTGTGTGGCACAACTTTTGAAAGAACCGCTAGGTGGCGAATTATTTGGTATTTATCCGTAGCACTTTTCACCGTAATTGTCCTAACGTTGGTCTCTGCATCCTTAAGCATATGAGAGTTTTCACAGACGAAAGCAGGCTGAGGCCCAGTAAACTTGGCATTTCCAATAGTTGGTCCTAGAGACTACAAAGAAAGTGTTCTTTAAAGTATTATTCCACTGTGGTTTCACCATTGTTTTCAGAACCCGAGCAGGGTTCTAGCATTAGCATAAGAATCCTGCCTGGTAGTTGAGATTTCAGGGTGGGATGTAAGTGCGGGCCTTCTGTCAGCCCGGCCATTGATTTGTTTACCTCCAGAGTTGGTAAGTGCATATTTGCGTCAGATGGGAAAAGTGTGGATCGTGCTTCAGATTTCATCCTGACACTTTTGAAATCACCACTATGTTGGTAATTGTTTGCCATTTCCATAGCGTTTTGCACCGTAATAGTCATGAGGTCGGTCTCTGCATCCTGAAGCCTGTGATGCTTTTCGCAGAGAAACCCCTGCTGAGGCCCAGGTAACTTCCTATTTCCCATATCTGGCACCGCAGCCTTCGAAGATAGGATTGTTTTCAGTATGATTTCCCCGTCCTTTCACCAGTGTTTGAAGAACGGGAGCACTTTTCAACCATTAGCGTAAGAATCCTTCTTTAGAGAAGAGATATTTCTCTGGGGTGGCAAGTTCAGGGCCTCTGTCAGTCCTGGGTTTGTTGGACTAGCGCCAGACATGAGAAGTGCGCCTTTGTGGGACAGGTGAATAGTGCGGATCCTGTTTCAGTCTAAAGACTGAAACAGGATCCGCACTTTACACCGTTCCTTTCAGAATCATTTGATTCATCAGCTTGGAATGGCGATTCCATCTCCAGACCAATCGAAGGCTAGGGCAAAGTAACTCAATCTTTCCAAGAGGTGTGTGGCACAACTTTTGAAAGAACCGCTAGGTGGAGAACTATTTGGTATTTTTCCGTAGTACTTTTCACCGTAATTGTCCTAACGTTGGTCTCTGCATCCTTAAGCATTCGAGAGTTTTCACAGACGAAAGCAGGCTGAGGCCCAGTAAACTTGGCATGTCCAATAGTTGGTCCTAGAGACTACAAAGAAAGTGTTCTTTAAAGTATTATTCCACTGTGGTTTCACCATTGTTTTCAGAACCCGAGCAGGGTTCTAGCATTAGCATAAGAATCCTGCCTGGTAGTTGAGATTTCTGGGTGGGGTGTTAGTGCGGGGCTTCTGTCAGCCCGGCCATTGATTTGTTTACCTCCAGGGTTGGTAAGTGCATATTTGCGTCAGATGGGAAAAGTGTGGATCGTGCTTCAGATTTCATCCTGACACTTTTGAAATCACCACTATGTTGGTAATTGTTTGCCATTTCCATAGCGTTTTGCACCGTAATAGTCATGAGGTCGGTCTCTGCATCCTGAAGCCTGTGATGCTTTTCGCAGAGAAACCCCTGCTGAGGCCCAGGTAACTTCCTATTTCCCATATCTGGCACCGCAGCCTTGGAAGATAGGATTGTTTTCAGTATGATTTCCCCATCCTTTCACCACTGTTTGAAGAACGGGAGCCCTTTTCAACCGTTAGCGTAAGAATCCTTCTTTAGAGAAGAGATATTTTTCTGGGGTGGCAAGTTCAGGGCCTGTGTCAGTCCTGGGTTTGTTGGACTAGCGCCAGACATGAGAAGTGCGCCTTTGTGGGAAAGGTGAATAGTGCGGATCTGTTTCAGTCTAAAGACTGAAATAGGATCCGCACTTTTCACCGTTCCTTTCAGAATCATTTGATTCATCAGCTTGGAATGGCGATTCCATCTCCAGACCAATCGAAGGCTAGGGCAAAGTAACTCAATCTTTCCAAGAGGTGTGTGGCACAACTTTTGAAAGAACCGCTAGGTGGAGAACTATTTGGTATTTTTCCGTAGCACTTTTCACCGTAATTGTCCTAACGTTGGTCTCTGCATCCTTAAGCATACGAGAGTTTTCACAGACGAAAGCAGGCTGAGGCCCAGTAAACTTGGCATTTCCAATAGTTGGTCCTAGAGACTACAAAGAAAGAGTTCTTTAAAGTATTATTCCACTGTGGTTTCACCATTGTTTTCAGAACGCGAGCAGGGTTCTAGCATTAGCATAAGAATCCTGCCTGGTAGTTGAGATTTCTGGGTGGGGTGTTAGTGCGGGGCTTCTGTCAGCCCAGCCATTGATTTGTTTACCTCCAGAGTTTGTAAGTGCATATGTGCGTCAGATGGGAAAAGTGTGGATCGTGCTTCAGATTTCATCCTGACACTTTTGAAATCACCACTATGTTGGTAATTGTTTGCCATTTCCATAGCGTTTTGCACCGTAATAGTCATGAGGTCGGTCTCTGCATCCTGAAGCCTGTGATGCTTTTCGCAGAGAAACCCCTGCTGAGGCCCAGGTGACTTCCTATTTCCCATATCTGGCACCGCACCCTTGGAAGATAGGATTGTTTTCTGTATGATTTCCCCATCCTTTCACCAGTGTTTGAAGAACGGGAGCCCTTTTCAACCGTTAGCGTAAGAATCCTTCTTTAGAGAAGAGATATTTTTCTGGGGTGGCAAGTTCAGGGCCTCTGTCAGTCCTGGGTTTGTTGGACTAGCGCCAGACATGAGAAGTGCGCCTTTGTGGGACAGGTGAATAGTGCGGATCCTGTTTCAGTCTAAAGACTGAAACAGGATCCGCACTTTTCACCGTTCCTTTCAGAATCATTTGATTCATCAGCTTGGAATGGCGATTCCATCTCCAGACCAAATGAAGGCTAGGGCAAAGTAACTCAATCTTTCCAAGAGGTGTGTGGCACAACTTTTGAAAGAACTGCTAGGTGGAGAACTATTTGGTATTTTTCCATAGCACTTTTCACTGCAGTTGTCCTAAAGTTGGTCTCTGCATCTTTAAGCATACGAGAGTTTTCACAGACGAAAGCAGGCTGAGGCCCAGTAAACTTGGCATTTCCAATAGTTGGTCCTAGAGACTACAAAGAAAGTGTGTTTTATAGTATTATTCCACTGTGGTTTCACCATTGTTTTCAGAACCCGAGCAGGGTTCTAGCATTAGCATAAGAATCCTGCCTGGTAGTTGGGATTTGAGGGTGGGGTGTAAGTGCGGGGCTTCTGTCAGCCCGGCCATTGATTTGTTTACCTCCAGAGTTGGTAAGTGCATATGTGCGTCAGATGGGAAAAGTGTGGATCGTGCTTCAGATTTCATCCTGACACTTTTGAAACCACCACTATGTTGGTAATTGTTTGCCATTTCCGTAGCGTTTTGCACCGTAATAGTCATGAGGTCGGTCTCTGCATCCTGAAGCCTGTGATGCTTTTCTCAGAGAAAGCCCTGCTGAGGCCCAGGTAACTTCCTATTTCCCATATCTGGCACCTCAGCCTTGGAAGATAGGATTGTTTTCAGTATGATTTCCCCATCCTTTCACCAGTGTTTGAAGAACGGGAGCCCTTTTCAACCGTTAGCGTAAGAATCCTTCTTTAGAGAAGAGATATTTTTCTGGGGTGGCAAGTTCAGGGCCTCTGTCAGTCCTGGGTTTGTTGGACTAGCGCCAGACATGAGAAGTGCGCCTTTGTGGGAAAGGTGAATAGTGCCGATTTTGTTTCAGTCTAAAGACTGAAACAGGATCCGCACTTTTCACCGTTCCTTTCAGAATCATTTGATTCATCAGCTTGGAATGGCGATTCCATCTCCAGACCAATCGAATGCTGGGGAAAAGTAACTCAATCTTTCCAAGAGGTGTGTGGCACAACTTTTGAAAGAACCGCTAGGTGGAGAACTATTTGGTATTTTTCCGTAGCACTTTTCACCGTCATTGTCCTAACGTTGGTCTCTGCATCCTTAAGCATACGAGAGTTTTCACAGACGAAAGCAGGCTGAGGCCCAGTAAACTTGGCATTTCCAATAGTTGGTCCTAGAGACTACAAAGAAAGTGTTCTTTAAAGTATTATTCCACTGTGGTTTCACCATTGATTTCAGAACCCGAGCAGGGTTCTAGCATTAGCATAAGAATCCTGCCTGGTAGTTGAGATTTCTGGGTGGGGTGTTAGTGCGGGGCTTCTGTCAGCCCGGCCATTGATTTGTTTACCTCCAGGGTTGGTAAGTGCATATTTGCGTCAGATGGGAAAAGTGTGGATCGTGCTTCAGATTTCATCCTGACACTTTTGAAATCACCACTATGTTGGTAATTGTTTGCCATTTCCATAGCGTTTTGCACCGTAATAGTCATGAGGTCGGTCTCTGCATCCTGAAGCCTGTGATGCTTTTCGCAGAGAAACCCCTGCTGAGGCCCAGGTAACTTCCTATTTCCCATATCTGGCACCGCAGCCTTCGAAGATAGGATTGTTTTCAGTATGATTTCCCCATCCTTTCACCAGTGTTTGAAGAACGGGAGCCCTTTTCAACCATTAGCGTAACAATCCTTCTTTAGAGAAGAGATATTTTTCTGGGGTGGCAAGTTCAGGGCCTCTGTCAGTCCTGGGTTTGTTGGACTAGCGCCAGACATGAGAAGTGCGCCTTTGTGGGACAGGTGAATAGTGCGGATCCTGTTTCAGTCTAAAGACTGAAACAGGATCCGCACTTTACACCGTTCCTTTCAGAATCATTTGATTCATCAGCTTGGAATGGCGATTCCATCTCCAGACCAAACCAAGGCTAGGGCAAAGTAACACAATCTTTCCAAGAGGTGTGTGGCACAACTTTTGAAAGAACCGCTAGGTGGAGAACTATTTGGTATTTTTCCGTAGTACTTTTCACCGTAATTGTCCTAACGTTGGTCTCTGCATCCTTAAGCATTCGAGAGTTTTCACAGACGAAAGCAGGCTGAGGCCCAGTAAACTTGGCATTTCCAATAGTTGGTCCTAGAGGCTACAAAGAAAGTGTTCTTTAAAGTATTATTCCACTGTGGTTTCACCATTGTTTTCAGAACCCGAGCAGGGTTCTAGCATTAGCATAAGAATCCTGCCTGGTAGTTGAGATATCTGGGTGGGGTGTAAGTGCGGGGCTTCTGTCAGCCCGGCCATCGATTTGTTTACCTCCAGAGTTGGTAAGTGCATATTTGCGTCAGATGGGTAAAGTGTGGATCGTGCTTCAGATTTCATCCTGACACTTTTGAAATCACCACTATGTTGGTAATTGTTTGCCATTTCCATAGCGTTTTGCACCGTAATAATCATGAGGTCGATCTCTGCATCCTGAAGGCTGTGATGCTTTTCGCAGAGAAACCCCTGCTGAGGCCCAGGTAACTTCCTATTTCCCATATCTGGCGCCACAGCCTTGGAAGATAGGATTGTTTTCAGTATGATTTCCCCATCCTTTCACCAGTGTTTGAAGAACGGGAGCCCTTTTCAACCGTTAGCGTAAGAATCCTTCTTTAGAGAAGAGATATTTCTCTGGGGTGGCAAGTTCAGGGCCTCTGTCAGTCCTGGGTTTGTTGGACTAGCGCCAGACATGAGAAGTGCGCCTTTGTGGGACAGGTGAATAGTGCCGATTTTGTTTCAGTCTAAAGACTGAAACAGGATCCGCACTTTTCACCGTTCCTTTCAGAATCATTTGATTCATCAGCTTGGAATGGCGATTCCATCTCCAGACCAATCGAATGCTAGGGCAAAGTAACTCAATCTTTCCAAGAGGTGTGTGGCACAACTTTTGAAAGAACCGCTAGGTGAAGAACTATTTGGTATTTTTCCGTAGCACTTTTCACCATAATTGTCCTAACGTTGGTCTCTGCATCCTTAAGCATACGAGAGTTTTCACAGACGAAAGCAGGCTGAGGCCCAGTAAACTTGGCATTTCCAATAGTTGGTCCTAGAGACTACAAAGAAAGTGTTCTTTAAAGTATTATTCCACTGTGGTTTCACCATTGTTTTCAGAACCCGAGCAGGGTTCTAGCATTAGCATAAGAATCCTGCCTGGTAGTTGGGATTTCAGGGTGGGGTGTAAGTGCGGGCCTTCTGTCAGCCCGGCCATCGATTTGTTTACCTCCGGAGTTGGTAAGTGCATATGTGCGTCAGATGGGAAAAGTGTGAATCGTGCTTCAGATTTCATCCTGACACTTTTGAAATCACCACTATGTTGGTAATTGTTTGCCATTTCCATAGCGTTTTGCACCGTAATAGTCATGAGGTCGGTCTCTGCATCCTGAAGCCTGTGATGCTTTTCGCAGAGAAACCACTGCTGAGGCCCAGGTAACTTCCTATTTCCCATATCTGGCACCGCAGCCTTGGAAGATAGGATTGTTTTCAGTATGATTTCCCCATCCTTTCACTAGTGTTTGAAGAACGGGAGCCCTTTTCAACCGTTAGCGTAAGAATCCTTCTTTAGAGAAGAGATATTTCTCTGGGGTGGCAAGTTCAGGGCCTCTGTCAGTCCTGGGTTTGTTGGACTAGCGCCAGACATGAGAAGTGTGCCTTTGTGGGACAGGTGAATAGTGCGGATCCTGTTTCAGTCTAAAGACTGAAACAGGATCCGCACTTTTCACTGTTCCCTTCAGAATCATTTGATTCATCAGCTTGGAATGGCGATTCCATCTCCAGACCAAACGAAGGCTAGGGCAAAGTAACTCAATCTTTCCAAGAGGTGTGTGGCACAACTTTTGAAAGAACCGCTAGGTGGAGAACTATTTGGTATTTTTCCGTAGCACTTTTCACCGCAGCTGTCCTAAAGTTGGTCTCTGCATCCTTAAGCATACGAGAGTTTTCACAGACGAAAGCAGGCTGAGGCCGAGTAAACTTGGCATTTCCAATAGTTGGTCCTAGAGACTACCAAGAAAGTGTTGTTTAAAGTATTATTCCACTGTGGTTTCACCATTGTTTTCAGAACCCGAGCAGGGTTCTAGCATTAGCATAAGAATCCTGCGTGGTAGTTGAGATTTCTGGGTGGGGTGTTAGTGCGGGGCTTCCTTCAGCCCGGCCATTGATTTGTTTACCTCCAGAGTTGGTAAGTGCATATTTGCGTCAGATGGGTAAAGTGTGGATCGTGCTTCAGATTTCATCCTGACACTTTTGAAATCACCACTATGTTGGTAATTGTTTGCCATTTCCACAGCGTTTTGCACCATAATAGTCATGAGGTCGGTCTCTGCATCCTGAAGCCTGTGATGCTTTTCGCAGAGAAACCCCTGCTGAGGCCCAGGTAACTTCCTATTTCCCATATCTGGCGCCGCAGCCTTGGAAGATAGGATTGTTTTCAGTATGATTTCCCCATCCTTTCACCAGTGTTTGAAGAACGGGAGCCCTTTTCAACCGTTAGCGTAAGAATCCTTCTTTAGAGAAGAGATATTTTTCTGGGGTGGCAAGTTCAGGGCCTCTGTCAGTCCTGGGTTTGTTGGACTAGCGCCAGACATGAGAAGTGGGCCTTTGTGGGACAGGTGAATAGTGCGGATCCTGTTTCAGTCTAAAGACTGAAACAGGATCCGCACTTTTCACCGTTCCTTTCAGAATCATTTGATTCATCAGCTTGGAATGGCGATTCCATCTCCAGACCCATCGAAGGCTAGGGGAAAGTAACTCAATCTTTCCAAGAGGTGTGTGGCACAACTTTTGAAAGAACCGCTAGGTGGCGAACTATTTGGTATTTATCCGTAGCACTTTTCACCGTAATTGTCCTAACGTTGGTCTCTGCATCCTTAAGCATATGAGAGTTTTCACAGACGAAAGCAGGCTGAGGCCCAGTAAACTTGGCATTTCCAATAGTTGGTCCTAGAGACTACAAAGAAAGTGTTCTTTAAAGTATTATTCCACTGTGGTTTCACCATTGTTTTCAGAACCCGAGCAGGGTTCTAGCATTACCATAAGAATCCTGCCTGGTAGTTGAGATTTCAGGGTGGGATGTAAGTGCGGGCCTTCTGTCAGCCCGGCCATTGATTTGTTTACCTCCAGAGTTGGTAAGTGCATATTTGCGTCAGATGGGAAAAGTGTGGATCGTGCTTCAGATTTCATCCTGACACTTTTGAAATCACCACTATGTTGGTAATTGTTTGCCATTTCCATAGCGTTTTGCACCGTAATAGTCATGAGGTCGGTCTCTGCATCCTGAAGCCTGTGATGCTTTTCGCAGAGAAACCCCTGCTGAGGCCCAGGTAACTTCCTATTTCCCATATCTGGCACCGCAGCCTTCGAAGATAGGATTGTTTTCAGTATGATTTCCCCGTCCTTTCACCAGTGTTTGAAGAACGGGAGCACTTTTCAACCATTAGCGTAAGAATCCTTCTTTAGAGAAGAGATATTTCTCTGGGGTGGCAAGTTCAGGGCCTCTGTCAGTCCTGGGTTTGTTGGACTAGCGCCAGACATGAGAAGTGCGCCTTTGTGGGACAGGTGAATAGTGCGGATCCTGTTTCAGTCTAAAGACTGAAACAGGATCCGCACTTTACACCGTTCCT
This sequence comes from Lemur catta, assembly GCF_020740605.2. Taxonomy (NCBI): domain Eukaryota; kingdom Metazoa; phylum Chordata; class Mammalia; order Primates; family Lemuridae; genus Lemur; species Lemur catta. Next base: position 80,771,636 of record NC_059132.1, on the reverse strand, counting down.
TTCAGAATCATTTGATTCATCAGCTTGGAATGGCGATTCCATCTCCAGACCAATCGAAGGCTAGGGCAAAGTAACTCAATCTTTCCAAGAGGTGTGTGGCACAACTTTTGAAAGAACCGCTAGGTGGAGAACTATTTGGTATTTTTCCGTAGTACTTTTCACCGTAATTGTCCTAACGTTGGTCTCTGCATCCTTAAGCATTCGAGAGTTTTCACAGACGAAAGCAGGCTGAGGCCCAGTAAACTTGGCATGTCCAATAGTTGGTCCTAGAGACTACAAAGAAAGTGTTCTTTAAAGTATTATTCCACTGTGGTTTCACCATTGTTTTCAGAACCCGAGCAGGGTTCTAGCATTAGCATAAGAATCCTGCCTGGTAGTTGAGATTTCTGGGTGGGGTGTTAGTGCGGGGCTTCTGTCAGCCCGGCCATTGATTTGTTTACCTCCAGGGTTGGTAAGTGCATATTTGCGTCAGATGGGAAAAGTGTGGATCGTGCTTCAGATTTCATCCTGACACTTTTGAAATCACCACTATGTTGGTAATTGTTTGCCATTTCCATAGCGTTTTGCACCGTAATAGTCATGAGGTCGGTCTCTGCATCCTGAAGCCTGTGATGCTTTTCGCAGAGAAACCCCTGCTGAGGCCCAGGTAACTTCCTATTTCCCATATCTGGCACCGCAGCCTTGGAAGATAGGATTGTTTTCAGTATGATTTCCCCATCCTTTCACCACTGTTTGAAGAACGGGAGCCCTTTTCAACCGTTAGCGTAAGAATCCTTCTTTAGAGAAGAGATATTTTTCTGGGGTGGCAAGTTCAGGGCCTGTGTCAGTCCTGGGTTTGTTGGACTAGCGCCAGACATGAGAAGTGCGCCTTTGTGGGAAAGGTGAATAGTGCGGATCTGTTTCAGTCTAAAGACTGAAATAGGATCCGCACTTTTCACCGTTCCTTTCAGAATCATTTGATTCATCAGCTTGGAATGGCGATTCCATCTCCAGACCAATCGAAGGCTAGGGCAAAGTAACTCAATCTTTCCAAGAGGTGTGTGGCACAACTTTTGAAAGAACCGCTAGGTGGAGAACTATTTGGTATTTTTCCGTAGCACTTTTCACCGTAATTGTCCTAACGTTGGTCTCTGCATCCTTAAGCATACGAGAGTTTTCACAGACGAAAGCAGGCTGAGGCCCAGTAAACTTGGCATTTCCAATAGTTGGTCCTAGAGACTACAAAGAAAGTGTTCTTTAAAGTATTATTCCACTGTGGTTTCACCATTGTTTTCAGAACCCGAGCAGGGTTCTAGCATTAGCATAAGAATCCTGCCTGGTAGTTGAGATTTCAGGGTGGGGTGTAAGTGCGGGCCTTCTGTCAGCCCGGCCATTGATTTGTTTACCTCCAGAGTTGGTAAGTGCATATTTGCGTCAGATGGGATAAGTGTGGATCGTGCTTCAGATTTCATCGTGACACTTTTGAAATCACCACTATGTTGGTAATTGTTTGCCATTTCCATAGCGTTTTGCACCGTAATAGTCATGAGGTCGGTCTCTGCATCCTGAAGCCTGTGATGCTTTTCGCAGAGAAACCCCTGCTGAGGCCCAGGTAACTTCCTATTTCCCATATCTGGCACCGCAGCCTTCGAAGATAGGATTGTTTTCAGTATGATTTCCCCATCCTTTCACCAGTGTTTGAAGAACGGGAGCCCTTTTCAACCGTTAGCGTAAGAATCCTTCTTTAGAGAAGAGATATTTTTCTGGGGTGGCAAGTTCAGGGCCTCTGTCAGTCCTGGGTTTGTTGGACTAGCGCCAGACATGAGAAGTGCGCCTTTGTGGGACAGGTGAATAGTGCGGATCCTGTTTCAGTCTAAAGACTGAAACAGGATCCGCACTTTACACCGTTCCTTTCAGAATCATTTGATTCATCAGCTTGGAATGGCGATTCCATCTCCAGACCAATCGAAGGCTAGGGCAAAGTAACTCAATCTTTCCAAGAGGTGTGTGGCACAACTTTTGAAAGAACCGCTAGGTGGAGAACTATTTGGTATTTTTCCGTAGCACTTTTCACCGTAATTGTCCTAACGTTGGTCTCTGCATCCTTAAGCATACGAGAGTTTTCACAGACGAAAGCAGGCTGAGGCCCAGTAAACTTGGCATTTCCAATAGTTGGTCCTAGAGACTACAAAGAAAGTGTTCTTTAAAGTATTATTCCACTGTGGTTTCACCATTGTTTTCAGAACCCGAGCAGGGTTCTAGCATTAGCATAAGAATCCTGCCTGGTAGTTGGGATTTCAGGGTGGGGTGTAAGTGCGGGCCTTCTGTCAGCCCGGCCATTGATTTGTTTACCTCCGGAGTTGGTAAGTGCATATGTGCGTCAGATGGGAAAAGTGTGGATCGTGCTTCAGATTTCATCCTGACACTTTTGAAATCACCACTATGTTGGTAATTGTTTGCCATTTCCATAGCGTTTTGCACCGTAATAGTCATGAGGTCGGTCTCTGCATCCTGAAGCCTGTGATGCTTTTCGCAGAGAAACCACTGCTGAGGCCCAGGTAACTTCCTATTTCCCATATCTGGCACCGCAGCCTTGGAAGATAGGATTGTTTTCAGTATGATTTCCCCATCCTTTCACCAGTGTTTGAAGAACGGGAGCTCTTTTCAACCGTTAGCGTAAGAATCCTTCTTCAGAGAATAGATATTTCTCTGGGGTGGCAAGTTCAGGGCCTCTGTCAGTCCTGGGTTTGTTGGACTAGCGCCAGACATGAGAAGTGTGCCTTTGTGGGACAGGTGAATAGTGCGGATCCTGTTTCAGTCTAAAGACTGAAACAGGATCCGCACTTTTCACTGTTCCTTTCAGAATCATTTGGTTCATCAGCTTGGAATGGCGATTCCATCTCCAGACCAATCGAAGGCTAGGGCAAAGTAACTCAATCTTTCCAAGAGGTGTGTGGCACAACTTTTGAAAGAACCGCTAGGTGGAGAACTATTTGGTATTTTTCCGTAGCACTTTTCACCGCAGTTGTCCTAAAGTTGGTCTCTGCATCCTTAAGCATACGAGAGTTTTCACAGACGAAAGCAGGCTGAGGCCCAGTAAACTTGGCATTTCCAATAGTTGGTCCTAGAGACTACCAAGAAAGTGTTGTTTAAAGTATTATTCCACTGTGGTTTCACCATTGTTTTCAGAACCCGAGCAGGGTTCTAGCATTAGCATAAGAATCCTGCCTGGTAGTTGAGATTTCTAGGTGGGGTGTTAGTGCGAGGCTTCCTTCAGCCCGGCCATTGATTTGTTTACCTCCAGAGTTGGTAAGTGCATATTTGCGTCAGATGGGAAAAGTGTGGATCGTGCTTCAGATTTCATCCTGACACTTTTGAAATCACCACTATGTTGGTAATTGTTTGCCATTTCCACAGCGTTTTGCACCATAATAGTCATGAGGTCGGTCTCTGCATCCTGAAGCCTGTGATGCTTTTCGCAGAGAAACCCCTGCTGAGGCCCAGGTAACTTCCTATTTCCCATATCTGGCGCCGCAGCCTTGGAAGATAGGATTGTTTTCAGTATGATTTCCCCATCCTTTCACCAGTGTTTGAAGAACGGGAGCCCTTTTCAACCGTTAGCGTAAGAATCCTTCTTTAGAGAAGAGATATTTTTCTGGGGTGGCAAGTTCAGGGCCTCTGTCAGTCCTGGGTTTGTTGGACTAGCGCCAGACATGAGAAGCGGGCCATTGTGGGACAGGTGAATAGTGCGGATCCTGTTTCAGTCTAAAGACTGAAACAGGATCCGCACTTTTCACCGTTCCTTTCAGAATCATTTGATTCATCAGCTTGGAATGGCGATTCCATCTCCAGACCAATCGAAGGCTAGGGGAAAGTAACTCAATCTTTCCAAGAGGTGTGTGGCACAACTTTTGAAAGAACCGCTAGGTGGCGAACTATTTGGTATTTATCCGTAGCACTTTTCACCGTAATTGTCCTAACGTTGGTCTCTGCATCCTTAAGCATACGAGAGTTTTCACAGACGAAAGCAGGCTGAGGCCCAGTAAACTTGGCATTTCCAATAGTTGGTCCTAGAGACTACAAAGAAAGTGTTCTTTAAAGTATTATTCCACTGTGGTTTCACCATTGTTTTCAGAACCCGAGCAGGGTTCTAGCATTAGCATAAGAATCCTGCCTGGTAGTTGAGATATCTGGGTGGGGTGTAAGTGCGGGGCTTCTGTCGGCCCGGCCATCGATTTGTTTACCTCCAGAGTTGGTAAGTGCATATTTGCGTCAGATGGGAAAAGTGTGGATCGTGCTTCAGATTTCATCCTGACACTTTTGAAATCACCACTATGTTGGTAATTGTTTGCCATTTCCATAGCGTTTTGCACCATAATAGTCATGAGGTCGGTCTCTGCATCCTGAAGCCTGTCATGCTTTTCGCAGAGAAACCCCTGCTGAGGCCCAGGTGACTTCCTATTTCCCATATCTGGCACCGCAGCCTTGGAAGATAGGATTGTTTTCAGTATGATTTCCCCATCCTTTCACCAGTGTTTGAAAACGGGAGCCCTTTTCAACCGTTAGCGTAAGAATCCTTCTTTACCGAAGAGATATTTCTCTGGGGTTGCAAGTTCAGGGCCTCTGTCAGTCCTGGGTTTGTTGGACTAGCGCCAGACAAGAGAAGTGCGCCTTTGTGGGACAGGTGAATAGTGCGGATCCTGTTTCAGTCTAAAGACTGAAACAGGATCCACACTTTTCACCGTTCCTTTCAGAATCATTTGATTCATCAGCTTGGAATGGCGATTCCATCTCCAGACCAATCGAAGGCTAGGGCATAGTAACTCAATCTTTCCAAGAGGTGTGTGGCACAACTTTTGAAAGAACCGCTAGGTGAAGAACTATTTGGTATTTTTCCGTAGCACTTTTCACCGTAATTGTCCTAACGTTGGTCTCTGCATCCTTAAGCATACGAGAGTTTTCACAGACGAAAGCAGGCTGAGGCCCAGTAAACTAGGCATTTCCAATAGTTGGTCCTAGAGACTACAAAGAAAGTGTTCTTTAAAGTATTATTCCACTGTGGTTTCACCATTGTATTCAGAACCCGAGCAGGGTTCTAGCATTAGCATAAGAATCGTGCCTGGTAGTTGGGATTTCAGGGTGGGGTGTAAGTGCGGGCCTTCTGTCAGCCCGGCCATTGATTTGTTTACCTCCGGAGTTGGTAAGTGCATATGTGCGTCAGATGGGAAAAGTGTGGATCGTGCTTCAGATTTCATCCTGACACTTTTGAAATCACCACTATGTTGGTAATTGTTTGCCATTTCCATAGCGTTTTGCACCGTAATAGTCATGAGGTCGGTCTCTGCATCCTGAAGCCTGTGATGCTTTTCGCAGAGAAACCACTGCTGAGGCCCAGGTAACTTCCTATTTCCCATATCTGGCACCGCAGCCTTGGAAGATAGGATTGTTTTCAGTATGATTTCCCCATCCTTTCACTAGTGCTTGAAGAACGGGAGCCCTTTTCAACCGTTAGCGTAAGAATCCTTCTTTAGAGAAGAGATATTTCTCTGGGGTGGCAAGTTCAGGGCCTCTGTCAGTCCTGGGTTTGTTGGACTAGCGCCAGACATGAGAAGTGTGCCTTTGTGGGACAGGTGAATAGTGCGGATCCTGTTTCAGTCTAAAGACTGAAACAGGATCCGCACTTTTCACTGTTCCTTTCAGAATCATTTGATTCATCAGCTTGGAATGGCGATTCCATCTCCAGACCAAACGAAGGCTAGGGCAAAGTAACTCAATCTTTCCAAGAGGTGTGTGGCACAACTTTTGAAAGAACCGCTAGGTGGAGAACTATTTGGTATTTTTCCGTAGCACTTTTCACCGCAGTTCTCCTAAAGTTGGTCTCTGCATCCTTAAGCATACGAGAGTTTTCACAGACGAAAGCAAGCTGAGGCCCAGTAAACTTGGCATTTCCAATAGTTGGTCCTAGAGACTACCAAGAAAGTGTTGTTTAAAGTATTATTCCACTGTGGTTTCACCATTGTTTTCAGAACCCGAGCAGGGTTCTAGCATTAGCATAAGAATCCTGCGTGGTAGTTGAGATTTCTGGGTGGGGTGTTAGTGCGGGGCTTCCTTCAGCCCGGCCATTGATTTGTTTACCTCCAGAGTTGGTAAGTGCATATTTGCGTCAGATGGGTAAAGTGTGGATCGTGCTTCAGATTTCATCCTGACACTTTTGAAATCACCACTATGTTGGTAATTGTTTGCCATTTCCACAGCGTTTTGCACCATAATAGTCATGAGGTCGGTCTCTGCATCCTGAAGCCTGTGATGCTTTTCGCAGAGAAACCCCTGCTGAGGCCCAGGTAACTTCCTATTTCCCATATCTGGCGCCGCAGCCTTGGAAGATAGGATTGTTTTCAGTATGATTTCCCCATCCTTTCACCAGTGTTTGAAGAACGGGAGCCCTTTTCAACCGTTAGCGTAAGAATCCTTCTTTAGAGAAGAGATATTTTTCTGGGGTGGCAAGTTCAGGGCCTCTGTCAGTCCTGGGTTTGTTGGACTAGCGCCAGACATGAGAAGCGGGCCTTTGTGGGACAGGTGAATAGTGCGGATCCTGTTTCAGTCTAAAGACTGAAACAGGATCCGCACTTTTCACCGTTCCTTTCAGAATCATTTGATTCATCAGCTTGGAATGGCGATTCCATCTCCAGACCCATCGAAGGCTAGGGGAAAGTAACTCAATCTTTCCAAGAGGTGTGTGGCACAACTTTTGAAAGAACCGCTAGGTGGCGAACTATTTGGTATTTATCCGTAGCACTTTTCACCATACTTGTCCGAACGTTGGTCTCTGCATCCTTAAGCATACGAGAGTTTTCACAGACGAAAGCAGGCTGAGGCCCAGTAAACTTGGCATTTCCAATAGTTGGTCCTAGAGACTACCAAGAAAGTGTTGTTTAAAGTATTATTCCACTGTGGTTTCACCATTGTTTTCAGAACCCGAGCAGGGTTCTAGCATTAGCATAAGAATCCTGCCTGGTAGTTGAGATTTCTAGGTGGGGTGTTAGTGCGAGGCTTCCTTCAGCCCGGCCATTGATTTGTTTACCTCCAGAGTTGGTAAGTGCATATGTGCGTCAGATGGGAAAAGTGTGGATCGTGCTTCAGATTTCATCCTGACACTTTTGAAATCACCACTATGTTGGTAATTGTTTGCCATTTCCACAGCGTTTTGCACCATAATAGTCATGAGGTCGGTCTCTGCATCCTGAAGCCTGTGATGCTTTTCGCAGAGAAACCCCTGCTGAGGCCCAGGTAACTTCCTATTTCCCATATCTGGCGCCGCAGCCTTGGAAGATAGGATTGTTTTCAGTATGATTTCCCCATCCTTTCACCAGTGTTTGAAGAACGGGAGCCCTTTTCAACCGTTAGCGTAAGAATCCTTCTTTAGAGAAGAGATAATTTTCTGGGGTGGCAAGTTCAGGGCCTCTGTCAGTCCTGGGTTTGTTGGACTAGCGCCAGACATGAGAAGTGCGCCTTTGTGGGACAGGTGAATAGTGCCGATTTTGTTTCAGTCTAAAGACTGAAACAGGATCCGCACTTTTGACCGTTCCTTTCAGAATCATTTGATTCATCAGCTTGCAATGGCGATTCCATCTCCAGACCAATCGAATGCTAGGGCAAAGTAACTCAATCTTTCCAAGAGGTGTGTGGCACAACTTTTGAAAGAACCGCTAGGTGGAGAACTATTTGGTATTTTTCCGTAGCACTTTTCACCGTAATTGTCCTAACGTTGGTCTCTGCATCCTTAAGCATACGAGAGTTTTCACAGACGAAAGCAGGCTGAGGCCCAGTAAACTTGGCATTTCCAATAGTTGGTCCTAGAGACTACAAAGAAAGTGTTCTTTAAAGTATTATTCCACTGTGGTTTCACCATTGTTTTCAGAACCCGAGCAGGGTTCTAGCATTAGCATAAGAATCCTGCCTGGTAGTTGAGATATCTGGGTGGGGTGTAAGTGCGGGGCTTCTGTCGGCCCGGCCATCGATTTGTTTACCTCCAGAGTTGGTAAGTGCATATTTGCGTCAGATGGGAAAAGTGTGGATCGTGCTTCAGATTTCATCCTGACACTTTTGAAATCACCACTATGTTGGTAATTGTTTGCCATTTCCATAGCGTTTTGCACCATAATAGTCATGAGGTCGGTCTCTGCATCCTGAAGCCTGTCATGCTTTTCGCAGAGAAACCCCTGCTGAGGCCCAGGTGACTTCCTATTTCCCATATCTGGCACCGCAGCCTTGGAAGATAGGATTGTTTTCAGTATGATTTCCCCATCCTTTCACCAGTGTTTGAAAACGGGAGCCCTTTTCAACCGTTAGCGTAAGAATCCTTCTTTACCGAAGAGATATTTCTCTGGGGTTGCAAGTTCAGGGCCTCTGTCAGTCCTGGGTTTGTTGGACTAGCGCCAGACATGAGAAGTGCGCCTTTGTGGGACAGGTGAATAGTGCGGATCCTGTTTCAGTCTAAAGACTGAAACAGGATCCACACTTTTCACCGTTCCTTTCAGAATCATTTGATTCATCAGCTTGGAATGGCGATTCCATCTCCAGACCAATCGAAGGCTAGGGCAAAGTAACTCAATCTTTCCAAGAGGTGTGTGGCACAACTTTTGAAAGAACCGCTAGGTGAAGAACTATTTGGTATTTTTCCGTAGCACTTTTCACCGTAATTGTCCTAACGTTGGTCTCTGCATCCTTAAGCATACGAGAGTTTTCACAGACGAAAGCAGGCTGAGGCCCAGTAAACTTGGCATTTCCAATAGTTGGTCCTAGAGACTACAAAGAAAGTGTTCTTTAAAGTATTATTCCACTGTGGTTTCACCATTGTTTTCAGAACCCGAGCAGGGTTCTAGCATTAGCATAAGAATCCTGCCTGGTAGTTGGGATTTCAGGGTGGGGTGTAAGTGCGGGCCTTCTGTCAGCCCGGCCATTGATTTGTTTACCTCCGGAGTTGGTAAGTGCATATGTGCGTCAGATGGGAAAAGTGTGGATCGTGCTTCAGATTTCATCCTGACACTTTTGAAATCACCACTATGTTGGTAATTGTTTGCCATTTCCATAGCGTTTTGCACCGTAATAGTCATGAGGTCGGTCTCTGCATCCTGAAGCCTGTGATGCTTTTCGCAGAGAAACCACTGCTGAGGCCCAGGTAACTTCCTATTTCCCATATCTGGCACCGCAGCCTTGGAAGATAGGATTGTTTTCAGTATGATTTCCCCATCCTTTCACTAGTGCTTGAAGAACGGGAGCCCTTTTCAACCGTTAGCGTAAGAATCCTTCTTTAGAGAAGAGATATTTCTCTGGGGTGGCAAGTTCAGGGCCTCTGTCAGTCCTGGGTTTGTTGGACTAGCGCCAGACATGAGAAGTGTGCCTTTGTGGGACAGGTGAATAGAGCGGATCTTGTTTCAGTCTAAAGACTGAAACAGGATCCACACTTTTCACTGTTCCTTTCAGAATCATTTGATTCATCAGCTTGGAATGGCGATTCCATCTCCAGACCAAACGAAGGCTAGGGCAAAGTAACTCAATCTTTCCAAGAGGTGTGTGGCACAACTTTTGAAAGAACCGCTAGGTGGAGAACTATTTGGTATTTTTCAGTAGCACTTTTCACCGCAGTTCTCCTAAAGTTGGTCTCTGCATCCTTAAGCATACGAGAGTTTTCACAGACGAAAGCAGGCTGAGGCCCAGTAAACTTGGCATTTCCAATAGTTGGTCCTAGAGACTACCAAGAAAGTGTTGTTTAAAGTATTATTCCACTGTGGTTTCACCATTGTTTTCAGAACCCGAGCAGGGTTCTAGCATTAGCATAAGAATCCTGCCTGGTAGTTGAGATTTCTAGGTGGGGTGTTAGTGCGAGGCTTCCTTCAGCCCGGCCATTGATTTGTTTACCTCCAGAGTTGGTAAGTGCATATTTGCGTCAGATGGGAAAAGTGTGGATCGTGCTTCAGATTTCATCCTGACACTTTTGAAATCACCACTATGTTGGTAATTGTTTGCCATTTCCACAGCGTTTTGCACCATAATAGTCATGAGGTCGGTCTCTGCATCCTGAAGCCTGTGATGCTTTTCGCAGAGAAACCCCTGCTGAGGCCCAGGTAACTTCCTATTTCCCATATCTGGCACCGCAGCCTTGGAAGATAGGATTGTTTTCAGTATGATTTCCCCATCCTTTCACCAGTGTTTGAAGAACGGGAGCCCTTTTCAACCGTTAGCGTAAGAATCCTTCTTTAGAGAAGAGATATTTTTCTGGGGTGGCAAGTTCAGGGCCTCTGTCAGTCCTGGGTTTGTTGGACTAGCGCCAGACATGAGAAGTGCGCCTTTGTGGGACAGGTGAATAGTGCGGATCCTGTTTCAGTCTAAAGACTGAAACAGGATCCGCACTTTTCACCGTTCCTTTCAGAATCATTTGATTCATCAGCTTGGAATGGCGATTCCATCTCCAGACCAATCGAAGGCTCGGGGAAAGTAACTCAATCTTTCCAAGAGTTGTGTGGCACAACTTTTGAAAGAACCGCTAGGTGGCGAACTATTTGGTATTTATCCGTAGCACTTTTCACCGTAATTGTCCTAACGTTGGTCTCTGCATCCTTAAGCATACGAGAGTTTTCACAGACGAAAGCAGGCTGAGGCCCAGTAAACTTGGCATTTCCAATAGTTGGTCCTAGAGACTACAAAGAAAGTGTTCTTTAAAGTATTATTCCACTGTGGTTTCACCATTGTTTTCAGAACCCGAGCAGGGTTCTAGCATTAGCATAAGAATCCTGCCTGGTAGTTGAGATATCTGGGTGGGGTGTAAGTGCGGGGCTTCTGTCGGCCCGGCCATCGATTTGTTTACCTCCAGAGTTGGTAAGTGCATATTTGCGTGAGATGGGAAAAGTGTGGATCGTGCTTCAGATTTCATCCTGACACTTTTGAAATCACCACTATGTTGGTAATTGTTTGCCATTTCCATAGCGTTTTGCACCATAATAGTCATGAGGTCGGTCTCTGCATCCTGAAGCCTGTGATGCTTTTCGCAGAGAAACCCCTGCTGAGGCCCAGGTGACTTCCTATTTCCCATATCTGGCACCGCAGCCTTGGAAGATAGGATTGTTTTCAGTATGATTTCCCCATCCTTTCACCAGTGTTTGAAAACGGGAGCCCTTTTCAACCGTTAGCGTAAGAATCCTTCTTTACCGAAGAGATATTTCTCTGGGGTTGCAAGTTCAGGGCCTCTGTCAGTCCTGGGTTTGTTGGACTAGCGCCAGACAATAGAAGTGCGCCTTTGTGGGACAGGTGAATAGTGCGGATCCTGTTTCAGTCTAAAGACTGAAACAGGATCCACACTTTTCACCGTTCCTTTCAGAATCATTTGATTCATCAGCTTGGAATGGCGATTCCATCTCCAGACCAATCGAAGGCTAGGGCAAAGTAACTCAATCTTTCCAAGAGGTGTGTGGCACAACTTTTGAAAGAACCGCTAGGTGAAGAACTATTTGGTATTTTTCCGTAGCACTTTTCACCGTAATTGTCCTAACGTTGGTCTCTGCATCCTTAAGCATACGAGAGTTTTCACAGACGAAAGCAGGCTGAGGCCCAGTAAACTTGGCATTTCCAATAGTTGGTCCTAGAGACTACAAAGAAAGTGTTCTTTAAAGTATTATTCCACTGTGGTTTCACCATTGTTTTCAGAACCCGAGCAGGGTTCTAGCATTAGCATAAGAATCCTGCCTGGTAGTTGGGATTTCAGGGTGGGGTGTAAGTGCGGGCCTTCTGTCAGCCCGGCCATTGATTTGTTTACCTCCGGAGTTGGTAAGTGCATATGTGCGTCAGATGGGAAAAGTGTGGATCGTGCTTCAGATTTCATCCTGACACTTTTGAAATCACCACTATGTTGGTAATTGTTTGCCATTTCCATAGCGTTTTGCACCGTAATAGTCATGAGGTCGGTCTCTGCATCCTGAAGCCTGTGATGCTTTTCGCAGAGAAACCACTGCTGAGGCCCAGGTAACTTCCTATTTCCCATATCTGGCACCGCAGCCTTGGAAGATAGGATTGTTTTCAGTATGATTTCCCCATCCTTTCACTAGTGCTTGAAGAACGGGAGCCCTTTTCAACCGTTAGCGTAAGAATCCTTCTTTAGAGAAGAGATATTTCTCTGGGGTGGCAAGTTCAGGGCCTCTGTCAGTCCTGGGTTTGTTGGACTAGCGCCAGACATGAGAAGTGTGCCTTTGTGGGACAGGTGAATAGTGCGGATCCTGTTTCAGTCTAAAGACTGAAACAGGATCCGCACTTTTCACTGTTCCTTTCAGAATCATTTGATTCATCAGCTTGGAATGGCGATTCCATCTCCAGACCAAACGAAGGCTAGGGCAAAGTAACTCAATCTTTCCAAGAGGTGTGTGGCACAACTTTTGAAAGAACCGCTAGGTGGAGAACTATTTGGTATTTTTCCGTAGCACTTTTCACCGCAGTTCTCCTAAAGTTGGTCTCTGCATCCTTAAGCATACGAGAGTTTTCACAGACGAAAGCAGGCTGAGGCCCAGTAAACTTGGCATTTCCAATAGTTGGTCCTAGAGACTACCAAGAAAGTGTTGTTTAAAGTACTATTCCACTGTGGTTTCACCATTGTTTTCAGAACCCGAGCAGGGTTCTAGCATTAGCATAAGAATCCTGCGTGGTAGTTGAGATTTCTGGGTGGGGTGTTAGTGCGGGGCTTCCTTCAGCCCGGCCATTGATTTGTTTACCTCCAGAGTTGGTAAGTGCATATTTGCGTCAGATGGGTAAAGTGTGGATCGTGCTTCAGATTTCATCCTGACACTTTTGAAATCACCACTATGTTGGTAATTGTTTGCCATTTCCACAGCGTTTTGCACCATAATAGTCATGAGGTCGGTCTCTGCATCCTGAAGCCTGTGATGCTTTTCGCAGAGAAACCCCTGCTGAGGCCCAGGTAACTTCCTATTTCCCATATCTGGCGCCGCAGCCTTGGAAGATAGGATTGTTTTCAGTATGATTTCCCCATCCTTTCACCAGTGTTTGAAGAACGGGAGCCCTTTTCAACCGTTAGCGTAAGAATCCTTCTTTAGAGAAGAGATATTTTTCTGGGGTGGCAAGTTCAGGGCCTCTGTCAGTCCTGGGTTTGTTGGACTAGCGCCAGACATGAGAAGTGGGCCTTTGTGGGACAGGTGAATAGTGCGGATCCTGTTTCAGTCTAAAGACTGAAACAGGATCCGCACTTTTCACCGTTCCTTTCAGAATCATTTGATTCATCAGCTTGGAATGGCGATTCCATCTCCAGACCCATCGAAGGCTAGGGGAAAGTAACTCAATCTTTCCAAGAGGTGTGTGGCACAACTTTTGAAAGAACCGCTAGGTGGCGAACTATTTGGTATTTATCCGTAGCACTTTTCACCGTACTTGTCCGAACGTTGGTCTCTGCATCCTTAAGCATACGAGAGTTTTCACAGACGAAAGCAGGCTGAGGCCCAGTAAACTTGGCATTTCCAATAGTTGGTCCTAGAGACTACAAAGAAAGTGTTCTTTAAAGTATTATTCCACTGTGGTTTCACCATTGTTTTCAGAACCCGAGCAGGGTTCTAGCATTAGCATAAGAATCCTGCCTGGTAGTTGAGATTTCAGGGTGGGATGTAAGTGCGGGCCTTCTGTCAGCCCGGCCATTGATTTGTTTACCTCCAGAGTTGGTAAGTGCATATTTGCGTCAGATGGGAAAAGTGTGGATCGTGCTTCAGATTTCATCCTGACACTTTTGAAATCACCACTATGTTGGTAATTGTTTGCCATTTCCACAGCGTTTTGCACCATAATAGTCATGAGGTCGGTCTCTGCATCCTGAAGCCTGTGATGCTTTTCGCAGAGAAACCCCTGCTGAGGCCCAGGTAACTTCCTATTTCCCATATCTGGCGCCGCAGCCTTGGAAGATAGGATTGTTTTCAGTATGATTTCCCCATCCTTTCACCAGTGTTTGAAGAACGGGAGCCCTTTTCAACCATTAGCGTAAGAATCCTTCTTTAGAGAAGAGATATTTCTCTGGGGTGGCAAGTTCAGGGCCTCTGTCAGTCCTGGGTTTGTTGGACTAGCGCCAGAGATGAGAAGTGCGCCTTTGTGGGACAGGTGAATAGTGCGGATCCTGTTTCAGTCTAAAGACTGAAACAGGATCCGCACTTTACACCGTTCCTTTCAGAATCATTTGATTCATCAGCTTGGAATGGCGATTCCATCTCCAGACCAATCGAAGGCTAGGGCAAAGTAACTCAATCTTTCCAAGAGGTGTGTGGCACAACTTTTGAAAGAACCGCTAGGTGGAGAACTATTTGGTATTTTTCCGTAGTACTTTTCACCGTAATTGTCCTAACGTTGGTCTCTGCATCCTTAAGCATTCGAGAGTTTTCTCAGACGAAAGCAGGCTGAGGCCCAGTAAACTTGGCATTTCCAATAGTTGGTCCTAGAGACTACAAAGAAAGTGTTCTTTAAAGTATTATTCCACTGTGGTTTCACCATTGTTTTCAGAACCCGAGCAGGGTTCTAGCATTAGCATAAGAATCCTGCGTGGTAGTTGAGATTTCTGGGTGGGGTGTTAGTGCGGGGCTTCCTTCAGCCCGGCCATTGATTTGTTTACCTCCAGAGTTGGTAAGTGCATATTTGCGTCAGATGGGTAAAGTGTGGATCGTGCTTCAGATTTCATCCTGACACTTTTGAAATCACCACTATGTTGGTAATTGTTTGCCATTTCCACAGCGTTTTGCACCATAATAGTCATGAGGTCGGTCTCTGCATCCTGAAGCCTGTGATGCTTTTCGCAGAGAAACCCCTGCTGAGGCCTAGGTAACTTCCTATTTCCCATATCTGGCACCGCAGCCTTGGAAGATAGGATTGTTTTCAGTACGATTTCCCCATCCTTTCACCAGTGTTTTAAGAACGGGAGCCCTTTCCAACCGTTAGCGTAAGAATCCTTCTTTAGAGAAGAGATATTTTTCTGGGGTGGCAAGTTCAGGGCCTCTGTCAGTCCTGGGTTTGTTGGACTAGCGCCAGACATGAGAAGTGCGCCTTTGTGGGACAGGTGAATAGTGCGGATCTGTTTCAGTCTAAAGACTGAAACAGGATCCGCACTTTTCACCGTTCCTTTCAGAATCATTTGATTCATCAGCTTGGAATGGCGATTCCATCTCCAGACCAATCGAAGGCTAGGGCAAAGTAACTCAATCTTTCCAAGAGGTGTGTGGCACAACTTTTGAAAGAACCGCTAGGTGGAGAACTATTTGGTATTTTTCCATAGCACTTTTTACCGCAGTTGTCCTAAAGTTGGTCTCTGCATCCCTAAGCATACGAGCGTTTTCACAGACGAAAGCAGGCTGAGGCCCAGTAAACTTGGCATTTCCAATAGTTGGTCCTAGAGACTACAAAGAAAGTGTTCTTTAAAGTATTATTCCACTGTGGTTTCACCATTGTTTTCAGAACCCGAGCAGGGTTCTAGCATTAGCATAAGAATCCTGCCTGGTAGTTGAGATATCTGGGTGGGGTGTAAGTGCGGGGCTTCTGTCAGCCCGGCCATCGATTTGTTTACCTCCAGAGTTGGTAAGTGCATATTTGCGTCAGATGGGAAAAGTGTGGATCGTGCTACAGATTTCATCCTGACACTTTTGAAATCACCACTATGTTGGTAATTGTTTGCCATTTCCATAGCGTTTTGCACCATAATAGTCATGAGGTCGGTCTCTGCATCCTGAAGCCTGTCATGCTTTTCGCAGAGAAACCCCTGCTGAGGCCCAGGTGACTTCCTATTTCCCATATCTGGCACCGCAGCCTTGGAAGATAGGATTGTTTTCAGTATGATTTCCCCATCCTTTCACCAGTGTTTGAAGAACGGGAGCCCTTTTCAACCGTTAGCGTAAGAATCCTTCTTTAGAGAAGAGATATTTTTCTGGGGTGGCAAGTTCAGGGCCTCTGTCAGTCCTCGGTTTGTTGGACTAGCGCCAGACATGAGAAGTGCGCCTTTGTGGGACAGGTGAATAGTGCGGATCCTGTTTCAGTCTAAAGACTGAAACAGGATCTGCACTTTTCACCGTTCCTTTCAGAATCATTTGATTCATCAGCTTGGAATGGCGATTCCATCTCCAGACCAATCGAAGGCTAGGGCAAAGTAACTCAATCTTTCCAAGAGGTGTGTGGCACAACTTTTGAAAGAACCGCTAGGTGGAGAACTATCTGGTATTTTTCCGTAGCACTTTTCACCGTAATTTTCCTAACGTTGGTCTCTGCATCCTTAAGCATACGAGAGATTTCACAGACGAAAGCAGGCTGAGGCCCAGTAAACTTGGCATTTCCAATAGTTGGTCCTAGAGACTACCAAGAAAGTGTTGTTTAAAGTATTATTCCACTGTGGTTTCACCATTGTTTTCAGAACCCGAGCAGGGTTCTAGCATTAGCATAAGAATCCTGCCTGGTAGTTGAGATTTCTGGGTGGGGTGTAAGTGCGGGGCTTCTGTCAGCCCGGCCATTGATTTGTTTACCTCCAGAGTTGGTAAGTGCATATTTGCGTCAGATGGGAAAAGTGTGGATCGTGCTTCAGATTTCATCCTGACACTTTTGAAATCACCACTATGTTGGTAATTGTTTGCCATTTCCATAGCGTTTTGCACCGTAATAGTCATGAGGTCGGTCTCTGCATCCTGAAGCCTGTGATGCTTTTCGCAGAGAAACCCCTGCTGAGGCCCAGGTAACTTCCTATTTCCCATATCTGGCGCCACAGCCTTGGAAGATAGGATTGTTTTCAGTATGATTTCCCCATCCTTTCACCAGTGTTTGAAGAACGGGAGCCCTTTTCAACCGTTAGCGTAAGAATCCTTCTTTAGAGAAGAGATATTTTTCTGGGGTGGCAAGTTCAGGGCCTCTGTCAGTCCTGGGTTTGTTGGACTAGCGCCAGACATGAGAAGTGCGCCTTTGTGGGACAGGTGAATAGTGCGGATCTTTTTCAGTCTAAAGACTGAAACAGGATCCGCACTTTTCACCGTTCCTTTCAGAATCATTTGATTCATCAGCTTGGAATGGCGATTCCATCTCCAGACCAATCGAAGGCTAGGGCAAAGTAACTCAATCTTTCCAAGAGGTGTGTGGCACAACTTTTGAAAGAACCGCTAGGTGGCGAACTATTTGGTATTTTTCCATAGCACTTTTTACCGCAGTTGTCCTAAAGTTGGTCTCTGCATCCCTAAGCATACGAGCGTTTTCACAGACGAAAGCAGGCTGAGGCCCAGTAAACTTGGCATTTCCAATAGTTGGTCCTAGAGACTACAAAGAAAGTGTTCTTTAAAGTATTATTCCACTGTGGTTTCACCATTGTTTTCAGAACCCGAGCAGGGTTCTAGCATTAGCATAAGAATCCTGCCTGGTAGTTGAGATATCTGGGTGGGGTGTAAGTGCGGGGCTTCTGTCAGCCCGGCCATCGATTTGTTTACCTCCAGAGTTGGTAAGTGCATATTTGCGTCAGATGGGAAAAGTGTGGATCGTGCTACAGATTTCATCCTGACACTTTTGAAATCACCACTATGTTGGTAATTGTTTGCCATTTCCATAGCGTTTTGCACCATAATAGTCATGAGGTCGGTCTCTGCATCCTGAAGCCTGTCATGCTTTTCGCAGAGAAACCCCTGCTGAGGCCCAGGTGACTTCCTATTTCCCATATCTGGCACCGCAGCCTTGGAAGATAGGATTGTTTTCAGTATGATTTCCCCATCCTTTCACCAGTGTTTGAAGAACGGGAGCCCTTTTCAACCGTTAGCGTAAGAATCCTTCTTTAGAGAAGAGATATTTTTCTGGGGTGGCAAGTTCAGGGCCTCTGTCAGTCCTCGGTTTGTTGGACTAGCGCCAGACATGAGAAGTGCGCCTTTGTGGGACAGGTGAATAGTGCGGATCCTGTTTCAGTCTAAAGACTGAAACAGGATCTGCACTTTTCACCGTTCCTTTCAGAATCATTTGATTCATCAGCTTGGAATGGCGATTCCATCTCCAGACCAATCGAAGGCTAGGGCAAAGTAACTCAATCTTTCCAAGAGGTGTGTGGCACAACTTTTGAAAGAACCGCTAGGTGGAGAACTATCTGGTATTTTTCCGTAGCACTTTTCACCGTAATTTTCCTAACGTTGGTCTCTGCATCCTTAAGCATACGAGAGATTTCACAGACGAAAGCAGGCTGAGGCCCAGTAAACTTGGCATTTCCAATAGTTGGTCCTAGAGACTACAAAGAAAGTGTTCTTTAAAGTATTATTCCACTGTGGTTTCACCATTGTTTTCAGAACCCGAGCAGGGTTCTAGCATTAGCATAAGAATCCTGCCTGGTAGTTGAGATTTCTGGGTGGGGTGTAAGTGCGGGGCTTCTGTCAGCCCGGCCATTGATTTGTTTACCTCCAGAGTTGGTAAGTGCATATTTGCGTCAGATGGGAAAAGTGTGGATCGTGCTTCAGATTTCATCCTGACACTTTTGAAATCACCACTATGTTGGTAATTGTTTGCCATTTCCATAGCGTTTTGCACCGTAATAGTCATGAGGTCGGTCTCTGCATCCTGAAGCCTGTGATGCTTTTCGCAGAGAAACCCCTGCTGAGGCCCAGGTAACTTCCTATTTCCCATATCTGGCGCCACAGCCTTGGAAGATAGGATTGTTTTCAGTATGATTTCCCCATCCTTTCACCAGTGTTTGAAGAACGGGAGCCCTTTTCAACCGTTAGCGTAAGAATCCTTCTTTAGAGAAGAGATATTTTTCTGGGGTGGCAAGTTCAGGGCCTCTGTCAGTCCTGGGTTTGTTGGACTAGCGCCAGACATGAGAAGTGCGCCTTTGTGGGACAGGTGAATAGTGCGGATCTGTTTCAGTCTAAAGACTGAAACAGGATCCGCACTTTTCACCGTTCCTTTCAGAATCATTTGATTCATCAGCTTGGAATGGCGATTCCATCTCCAGACCAATCGAAGGCTAGGGCAAAGTAACTCAATCTTTCCAAGAGGTGTGTGGCACAACTTTTGAAAGAACCGCTAGGTGGAGAACTATTTGGTATTTTTCCATAGCACTTTTTACCGCAGTTGTCCTAAAGTTGGTCTCTGCATCCCTAAGCATACGAGCGTTTTCACAGACGAAAGCAGGCTGAGGCCCAGTAAACTTGGCATTTCCAATAGTTGGTCCTAGAGACTACAAAGAAAGTGTTCTTTAAAGTATTATTCCACTGTGGTTTCACCATTGTTTTCAGAACCCGAGCAGGGTTCTAGCATTAGCATAAGAATCCTGCCTGGTAGTTGAGATATCTGGGTGGGGTGTAAGTGCGGGGCTTCTGTCAGCCCGGCCATCGATTTGTTTACCTCCAGAGTTGGTAAGTGCATATTTGCGTCAGATGGGAAAAGTGTGGATCGTGCTACAGATTTCATCCTGACACTTTTGAAATCACCACTATGTTGGTAATTGTTTGCCATTTCCATAGCGTTTTGCACCATAATAGTCATGAGGTCGGTCTCTGCATCCTGAAGCCTGTCATGCTTTTCGCAGAGAAACCCCTGCTGAGGCCCAGGTGACTTCCTATTTCCCATATCTGGCACCGCAGCCTTGGAAGATAGGATTGTTTTCAGTATGATTTCCCCATCCTTTCACCAGTGTTTGAAGAACGGGAGCCCTTTTCAACCGTTAGCGTAAGAATCCTTCTTTAGAGAAGAGATATTTTTCTGGGGTGGCAAGTTCAGGGCCTCTGTCAGTCCTCGGTTTGTTGGACTAGCGCCAGACATGAGAAGTGCGCCTTTGTGGGACAGGTGAATAGTGCGGATCCTGTTTCAGTCTAAAGACTGAAACAGGATCTGCACTTTTCACCGTTCCTTTCAGAATCATTTGATTCATCAGCTTGGAATGGCGATTCCATCTCCAGACCAATCGAAGGCTAGGGCAAAGTAACTCAATCTTTCCAAGAGGTGTGTGGCACAACTTTTGAAAGAACCGCTAGGTGGAGAACTATCTGGTATTTTTCCGTAGCACTTTTCACCGTAATTTTCCTAACGTTGGTCTCTGCATCCTTAAGCATACGAGAGATTTCACAGACGAAAGCAGGCTGAGGCCCAGTAAACTTGGCATTTCCAATAGTTGGTCCTAGAGACTACAAAGAAAGTGTTCTTTAAAGTATTATTCCACTGTGGTTTCACCATTGTTTTCAGAACCCGAGCAGGGTTCTAGCATTAGCATAAGAATCCTGCCTGGTAGTTGAGATTTCTGGGTGGGGTGTAAGTGCGGGGCTTCTGTCAGCCCGGCCATTGATTTGTTTACCTCCAGAGTTGGTAAGTGCATATTTGCGTCAGATGGGAAAAGTGTGGATCGTGCTTCAGATTTCATCCTGACACTTTTGAAATCACCACTATGTTGGTAATTGTTTGCCATTTCCATAGCGTTTTGCACCGTAATAGTCATGAGGTCGGTCTCTGCATCCTGAAGCCTGTGATGCTTTTCGCAGAGAAACCCCTGCTGAGGCCCAGGTAACTTCCTATTTCCCATATCTGGCGCCACAGCCTTGGAAGATAGGATTGTTTTCAGTATGATTTCCCCATCCTTTCACCAGTGTTTGAAGAACGGGAGCCCTTTTCAACCGTTAGCGTAAGAATCCTTCTTTAGAGAAGAGATATTTTTCTGGGGTGGCAAGTTCAGGGCCTCTGTCAGTCCTCGGTTTGTTGGACTAGCGCCAGACATGAGAAGTGCGCCTTTGTGGGACAGGTGAATAGTGCGGATCCTGTTTCAGTCTAAAGACTGAAACAGGATCCGCACTTTTCACCGTTCCTTTCAGAATCATTTGATTCATCAGCTTGGAATGGCGATTCCATCTCCAGACCAAACGAAGGCTAGGGCAAAGTAACTCAATCTTTCCAAGAGGTGTGTGGCACAACTTTTGAAAGAACCGCTAGGTGGAGAACTATTTGGTATTTTTCCATAGCACTTTTCACCGCAGTTGTCCTAATGTTGGTCTCTGCATCCTTAAGCATACGAGAGTTTTCACAGACGAAAGCAGGCTGAGGCCCAGTAAACTTGGCATTTCCAATAGTTGGTCCTAGAGACTACAAAGAAAGTGTTCTTTAAAGTAATATTCCACTGTGGTTTCACCATTGTTTTCAGAACTCGAGCAGGGTTCTAGCATTAGCATAAGAATCCTGCCTGGTAGTTGAGATTTCTGGGTGGGGTGTAAGTGCGGGGCTTCATTCAGCCCGGCCATTGATTTGTTTACCTCCAGAGTTGGTAAGTGCATATTTGCGTCAGATGGGAAAAGTGTGGATCGTGCTTCAGATTTCATCCTGACACTTTTGAAATCACCACTATGTTGGTAATTGTTTCCCATTTCCATAGCGTTTTGCACCGTAATAGTCATGAGGTCGGTCTCTGCATCCTGAAGCCTATGATGCTTTTCGCAGAGAAACCTCTGCTGTGGCCTAGGTAACTTCCTATTTCCCATAGCTGGCACAGGAGCCTTGGAAGGTAGGATTTTTTTCAGTATTATTTCACCATCCTTTCACAATTGTTTCAAGAACAGGAGCCCTTTTCAACCGTTAGCGTAAGAATCCTTCTTAAGAGAAGAGATATTTTTCTGGGGTGGCAAGTGCAGGGCCTCTGTCAGTCCTGGGTTTGTTGGACTAGCGCCAGACATGAGAATTGCGCCCTTGTGGGACAGGTGAATAGTGCGGATCCTGTTTCAGTCTAAACACTGAAAAGGATCCGCACTTTTCACCGTTCCTTTCAGAATCATTTGATTCATCAGCGAGGAATGGTGATTAATTCGCCAGACCAATCGAAGGCTAGGCCAAAGTAACTCAATCTTTCCAAGAGCTGTGAGGCACAACTTTTGAAAGAACCGCTAGGTGGAGAACTATCTGGTATTTTTCCGTAGCCCTTTCACCGTAATTGTCCTAAGGTTGGTCCCTGCATCCTTAAGCATACGAGAGTTTTCACAGACGAAAGCAGGCTGAGGCCCTGTAAACTTGGCATTTCCAATAGTTGGTCCTAGAGACTACAAAGAAAGTGTTCTTGAAAGTATTATTGCACTGTGGTTTCACCATTGTTTTCAGAACCTGAGCAGGGTACTAGCATTAGCATAAGAATCCTGCCTGGTAGTTGAGATTTCTGGGTGGGGTGTAAGTGCGGGGCTTCTGTCAGCCCGGCCATTGACTTGTTTACCTCCAGAGTTGGTAAGTGCATATTTGCGTGAGATGGGAAAAGTGTGGATCGTGCTTCAGATTTCATCCTGACACTTTTGAAATCACCACTATGTTGGTAATTGTTTGCCATTTCCATAGCGTTTTGCACCGTAATAGTCATGAGGTCGGTCTCTGCATCCTGAAGCCTGTGATGCTTTTCCCAGGGAAACCTCTTCTGAGGCCCAGGTAACTTCCTATTTCCCATAGCTGGCACTGGAGCCTTGGAAGATACGATTGTTTTCAGTATTATTTCACCCTCCTTTCACCAGTGTTTCAAGAACAGGAGCCCTTTTCAACCGTTAGCGTAAGAATCCTCCTTTGGAGATGAGATATTTTTCTGTGGTGGCAAGTGCAGGGCCTCTGTCAGTCCTGGGTTGGTTGGACTAGCGCCAGACATCAGAAGTGCGCCTTTGTGGGACAGGGGAATAGTGCAGATCCTGTTTCAGTCTAAAGACTGAAACAGGATCCGCACATTTCACCATTCCTTTCAGAATCATTTGATTCATCAGCTTGGAATGGCGATTCCATCTCCAGACGAATCGAAGGCTAGGGCAAAGTAACTCAGTCTTTCCAAGAGGTGTGTGGAACAACTTTTGAAAGAACCGCTAGGTTGAGAACTATTTGGTATTTGTCCGTAGCACTTTTCCCCGTAATTGTCCTAACGTTGGTCTCTGCATCCTTAAGCATACGAGAGTTTTCACAGATGAAAGCAGGCTGAGGCCCAGTAAACTTGGCATTTCGAATAGTTGGTCCTAGAGAGTGCAAAGAAAGTGTTCTTTAAAGTATTATTCCACTGTGGTTTTACCATTGTTTTCAGAACCCGAGCAGGATTCTACCATTAGCATAAGAATCCTGCCTGGTAGTTGAGATTTCCGGGTGGGGTGTAATTGCGGGACTTCTGTCAGCCCGGCCTTTGATTTGTTTACCTCCAGAGTTGGTAAGTGCATATTTGCGTGAGACGGGAAAAGTGTGGATCGTGCTTCAGATTTCATCCTGACACTTTTGAAATCACCACTGTGTTGGTAATTGTTTGCCATTTCCATAGCGTTTTGCACCGTAATAGTCATGAGGTCGGTCTCTGCATCCTGAAGCCTATGATGCTTTTCGCAGGGAAACCTATGCTGAGGCCCAGGTAACTTCCTATTTCCCATAGCTGGCACTGGAGCCTTGGAAAATAGGATTGTTTTCAGTATTATTTCACCCTCCTTTCACCAGTGTTTCAAGAACGAGAGCCCTTTTCAACCCTTAGCATAAGAATCCTCCTTTGGAGATGAGATATTTTTCTGTGGTGGCAAGTGCAGGGCCTCTGTCAGTCCTGGGTTGGTTGGACTAGCGCCAGACATGAGAAGTGCGCCTTTGTGGGACAGGTGAATAGTGCGGATCCTGTTTCTGTCTAAAGACTGAAACAGGATCCGCACTTTTCACCGTTCCTTTCAGAATCATTTGATTCATCAGCTTGGAATGGCGATTCCATCTCCAGACCAATCGAAGGCTAGGGCAAAGTAACTCAATCTTTCCAAGAGGTGTGTGGCACAACTTTTGAAAGAACCGCTAGGTGGAGAACTATTTGGTATTTTTCCGTAGCACTTTTCACTGTAATTGTCCTAACGTTGGTCTCTGCATCCTTAGGCATACGAGAGTTTTCACAGACGAAAGCAGGCTGAGGCCCAGTAAACTTGGCATTTCCAATAGTTGGTCCTAGAGACTACAAAGAAAGTGTTCTTTAAAGTATTATTCCACTGTGGTTTCACCATTGTTTTCAGAACCCGAGCAGGATTCTCACATTAGCATAAGAATGCTGCCTGGTCGTTGAGATTTCTTGGTGGGGTGTAAGTGCCGGGCTTTTGTCAGCCCGGCCATTGATTTGTTTACCTCCAGAGTTGGTAAGTGCATATTTGCGTCAGATGGGAAAAGTGTGGATCGTGCTTCCGATTTCATCCTGACACTTTTGAAATCACCATTATATTGGTAATTGTTTGCCATTTCCATAGCGTTTTGCGCCGTAATAGTCATGAGGTCGGTCTCTGCATCCTGAAGGCTGTGATGCTTTTCGCAGAGAAAACCCTGCTGAGGCCCAGGTAACTTACTATTTCCCATATCTGGCACCGCAGCCTTGGAAGATAGGATTGTTTTCAGTATGATTTCACCCTCCTTTCACCAGTGTTTCAAGAACAGGAGCCCATTTCAACCGTTAGCATAAGAATCCTTCTTTAGAGAAGAGATATTTTTCTGGGGTTGCAAGTTCAGAGCCTCTGTCAGTCCTGGGTTTGTTGGACTAGCGCCAGACATGAGAAGTGCGCCTTTGTGGGACAGGTGAATAGTGCGGATCCTGTTTCAGTCTAAAGACTGAAACAGGATCCGCACTTTTCACCGTTCCTTTCAGAATCATTGGATTCATCAGCTTGGAATGGCGATTCCATCTCCAGACCAATCGAAGGCTACGAAAAAGTAACTCAATCTTTCCAAGAGGTGTGTGGCACAACTTTTGAAAGAACCGCTAGGTGGAGAACTATTTGGTATTTTTCCATAGCACCTTTCACCGCAGTTGTCCTAAAGTTGGTCTCTGCATCCTTAAGCATACGAGAGTTTTCCCAGACGAAAGCAGGCTGAGGCCCAGTAAACTTGGCATTTCCAATAGTTGGTCCTAGAGACTACAAAGAAAGTGTTCTTTAAAGTAATATTCCACTGTGGTTTCACCATTGTTTTCAGAACCCAAGCAGGGTTCTGGCATTAGCATAAGAATCCTGCCTGGTAGTTGAGATTTCTGGGTGGGGTGTAAGTGCGGGCCTTCTGTCAGCCCGGCCATTGATTTGTTTACCTCCAGAGTTCGTAAGTGCATATTTGCGTCAGATGGGAAAAGTGTGGATCGTGCTTCAGATTTCATCCTGACACTTTTGAAATCACCACTATGTTGGTAATTGTTTGCCATTTCCATAGCGTTTTGCACCGTAATAGTCATGAGGTCGGTCTCTGCATCCTGAAGCCTGTGATGCTTTTCGCAGAGAAACCCCTGCTGAGGCCCAGGTGAATTCCTATTTCCCATATCTGGCACCGCAGCCTTGGAAGATAGGATTGTTTTCAGTATGATTTCCCCATCCTTTCACCAGTGTTTGAAGAACGGGAGCCCTTTTCAACCGTTAGCGTAAGAATCCTTCTTTAGAGAAGAGATATTTTTCTGGGGTGGCAAGTTCAGGGCCTCTGTCAGTCCTGGGTTTGTTGGACTAGCGCCAGACATGAGAAGTGCGCCTTTGTGGGACAGGTGAATAGTGCGGATCTGTTTCAGTCTAAAGACTGAAACAGGATCCGCACTTTTCACCGTTCCTTTCAGAATCATTTGATTCATCAGCTTGGAATGGCGATTCCATCTCCAGACCAATCGAAGGCTAGGGCAAAGTAACTCAATCTTTCCAAGAGGTGTGTGGCACAACTTTTGAAAGAACCGCTAGGTGGAGAACTATTTGGTATTTTTCCATAGCACTTTTTACCGCAGTTGTCCTAAAGTTGGTCTCTGCATCCCTAAGCATACGAGCGTTTTCACAGACGAAAGCAGGCTGAGGCCCAGTAAACTTGGCATTTCCAATAGTTGGTCCTAGAGACTACAAAGAAAGCGTTCTTTAAAGTATTATTCCACTGTGGTTTCACCATTGTTTTCAGAACCCGAGCAGGGTTCTAGCATTAGCATAAGAATCCTGCCTGGTAGTTGAGATATCTGGGTGGGGTGTAAGTGCGGGGCTTCTGTCAGCCCGGCCATCGATTTGTTTACCTCCAGAGTTGGTAAGTGCATATTTGCGTCAGATGGGAAAAGTGTGGATCGTGCTACAGATTTCATCCTGACACTTTTGAAATCACCACTATGTTGGTTATTGTTTGCCATTTCCATAGCGTTTTGCACCATAATAGTCATGAGGTCGGTCTCTGCATCCTGAAGCCTGTCATGCTTTTCACAGAGAAACCCCTGCTGAGGCCCAGGTGACTTCCTATTTCCCATATCTGGCACCGCAGCCTTGGAAGATAGGATTGTTTTCAGTATGATTTCCCCATCCTTTCACCAGTGTTTGAAGAACGGGAGCCCTTTTCAACCGTTAGCGTAAGAATCCTTCTTTAGAGAAGAGATATTTTTCTGGGGTGGCAAGTTCAGGGCCTCTGTCAGTCCTCGGTTTGTTGGACTAGCGCCAGACATGAGAAGTGCGCCTTTGTGGGACAGGTGAATAGTGCGGATCCTGTTTCAGTCTAAAGACTGAAACAGGATCTGCACTTTTCACCGTTCCTTTCAGAATCATTTGATTCATCAGCTTGGAATGGCGATTCCATCTCCAGACCAATCGAAGGCTAGGGCAAAGTAACTCATCTTTCCAAGAGGTGTGTGGCACAACTTTTGAAAGAACCGCTAGGTGGAGAACTATCTGGTATTTTTCCGTAGCACTTTTCCCCGTAATTTTCCTAACGTTGGTCTCTGCATCCTTAAGCATACGAGAGATTTCACAGACGAAAGCAGGCTGAGGCCCAGTAAACTTGGCATTTCCAATAGTTGGTCCTAGAGACTACAAAGAAAGTGTTCTTTAAAGTATTATTCCACTGTGGTTTCACCATTGTTTTCAGAACCCGAGCAGGGTTCTAGCATTAGCATAAGAATCCTGCCTGGTAGTTGAGATTTCTGGGTGGGGTGTAAGTGCGGGGCTTCTGTCAGCCCGGCCATTGATTTGTTTACCTCCAGAGTTGGTAAGTGCATATTTGCGTCAGATGGGAAAAGTGTGGATCGTGCTTCAGATTTCATCCTGACACTTTTGAAATCACCACTATGTTGGTAATTGTTTGCCATTTCCATAGCGTTTTGCACCGTAATAGTCATGAGGTCGGTCTCTGCATCCTGAAGCCTGTGATGCTTTTCGCAGAGAAACCCCTGCTGAGGCCCAGGTAACTTCCTATTTCCCATATCTGGCGCCGCAGCCTTGGAAGATAGGATTGTTTTCAGTATGATTTCCCCATCCTTTCACCAGTGTTTGAAGAACGGGAGCCCTTTTCAACCGTTAGCGTAAGAATCCTTCTTTAGAGAAGAGATATTTTTCTGGGGTGGCAAGTTCAGGGCCTCTGTCAGTCCTGGGTTTGTTGGACTAGCGCCAGACATGAGAAGTGCGCCTTTGTGGGACAGGTGAATAGTGCCGATTTTGTTTCAGTCTAAAGACTGAAACAGGATCCGCACTTTTCACCGTTCCTTTCAGAATCATTTGATTCATCAGATTGCAATGGCGATTCCATCTCCAGACCAATCGAATGCTAGGGCAAAGTAACTCAATCTTTCCAAGAGGTGTGTGGCACAACTTTTGAAAGAACCGCTAGGTGGAGAACTATTTGGTATTTTTCCGTAGCACTTTTCACCGTAATTGTCCTAACGTTGGTCTCTGCATCCTTAAGCATACGAGAGTTTTCACAGACGAAAGCAGGCTGAGGCCCAGTAAACTTGGCATTTCCAATAGTTGGTCCTAGAGACTACAAAGAAAGTGTTCTTTAAAGTATTATTCCACTGTGGTTTCACCATTGTTTTCAGAACCCGAGCAGGGTTCTAGCATTAGCATAAGAATCCTGCCTGGTAGTTGGGATTTCAGGGTGGGGTGTAAGTGCGGGCCTTCTGTCAGCCCGGCCATTGATTTGTTTACCTCCGGAGTTGGTAAGTGCATATGTGCGTCAGATGGGAAAAGTGTGGATCGTGCTTCAGATTTCATCCTGACACTTTTGAAATCACCACTATGTTGGTAATTGTTTGCCATTTCCATAGCGTTTTGCACCGTAATAGTCATGAGGTCGGTCTCTGCATCCTGAAGCCTGTGATGCTTTTCGCAGAGAAACCACTGCTGAGGCCCAGGTAACTTCCTATTTCCCATATCTGGCACCGCAGCCTTGGAAGATAGGATTGTTTTCAGTATGATTTCCCCATCCTTTCACCAGTGTTTGAAGAACGGGAGCTCTTTTCAACCGTTAGCGTAAGAATCCTTCTTCAGAGAATAGATATTTCTCTGGGGTGGCAATTTCACGGCCTCTGTCATTCCTGGGTTTGTTGGACTAGCGCCAGACATGAGAAGTGTGCCTTTGTGGGACAGGTGAATAGTGCGGATCCTGTTTCAGTCTAAAGACTGAAACAGGATCCGCACTTTTCACTGTTCCTTTCAGAATCATTTGATTCATCAGCTTGGAATGGCGATTCCATCTCCAGACCAAACGAAGGCTAGGGCAAAGTAACTCAATCTTTCCAAGAGGTGTGTGGCACAACTTTTGAAAGAACCGCTAGGTGGAGAACTATTTGGTATTTTTCCGTAGCACTTTTCACCGCAGTTGTCCTAAAGTTGGTCTCTGCATCCTTAAGCATACGAGAGTTTTCACAGACGAAAGCAGGCTGAGGCCCAGTAAACTTGGCATTTCCAATAGTTGGTCCTAGAGAATACAAAGAAAGTGTTCTTTAAAGTAATATTCCACTGTGGTTTCACCATTGTTTTCAGAACCCGAGCAGGGTTCTAGCATTAGCATAAGAATCCTGCCTGGTAGTTGAGATTTCAGGGTGGGGTGTAAGTGCGGGCCTTCTGTCAGCCCGGTCATTGATTTGTTTACCTCCAGAGGTGGTAAGTGCATATGTGCGTCAGATGGGAAAAGTGTGGATCGTGCTTCAGATTTCATCCTGACACTTTTGAAATCACCACTATGTTGGTAATTGTTTGCCATTTCCATAGCGTTTTGCACCGTAATAGTCATGAGGTCGGTCTCTGCATCCTGAAGCCTGTGATGCTTTTCGCAGAGAAACCCCTGCTGAGGCCCAGGTAACTTCCTATATCCCATATCTGGCACCGCAGCCTTGGAAGATAGGATTGTTTTCAGTATGATTTCCCCATCCTTTCACCAGTGTTTGAAGAACGGGGGCCCTTTTCAACCGTTAGCGTAAGAATCCTTCTTTAGAGAAGAGATATTTTTCTGGGGTGGCAAGTTCAGGGCCTCTGTCATTCCTGGGTTTGTTGGACTAGCGCCAGACATGAGAAGTGCGCCTTTGTGGGACAGGTGAATAGTGCGGATCCTGTTTCAGTCTAAAGACTGAAACAGGATCCGCACTTTTCACCGTTCCTTTCAGAATCATTGGATTCATCAGCTTGGAATGGCGATTCCATCTCCAGACCAAACGAAGGCTAGGGCAAAGTAACTCAATCTTTCCAAGAGGTGTGTGGCACAACTTTTGAAAGAACCGCTAGGTGGAGAACTATTTGGTATTTTTCCATAGCACTTTTCACCGCAGTTGTCCTAAAGTTGGTCTCTGCATCCTTAAGCATACGAGAGTTTTCACAGACGAAAGCAGGCTGAGGCCCAGTAAACTTGGCATTTCCAATAGTTGGTCCTAGAGACTACCAAGAAAGTGTTGTTTAAAGTATTATTCCACTGTGGTTTCACCATTGTTTTCAGAACCCGAGCAGGGTTCTAGCATTAGCATAAGAATCCTGCCTGGTAGTTGAGATTTCTAGGTGGGGTGTTAGTGCGAGGCTTCCTTCAGCCCGGCCATTGATTTGTTTACCTCCAGAGTTGGTAAGTGCATATTTGCGTCAGATGGGAAAAGTGTGGATCGTGCTTCAGATTTCATCCTGACACTTTTGAAATCACCACTATGTTGGTAATTGTTTGCCATTTCCACAGCGTTTTGCACCATAATAGTCATGAGGTCTGTCTCTGCATCCTGAAGCCTGTGATGCTTTTCGCAGAGAAACCCCTGCTGAGGCCCAGGTAACTTCCTATTTCCCATATCTGGCGCCGCAGCCTTGGAAGATAGGATTGTTTTCAGTATGATTTCCCCATCCTTTCACCAGTGTTTGAAGAACGGGAGCTATTTTCAACCGTTAGCGTAAGAATCCTTCTTTAGAGAAGAGATATTTTTCTGGGGTGGCAAGTTCAGGGCCTCTGTCAGTCCTGGGTTTGTTGGACTAGCGCCAGACATGAGAAGCGGGCCATTGTGGGACAGGTGAATAGTGCGGATCCTGTTTCAGTCTAAAGACTGAAACAGGATCCGCACTTTTCACCGTTCCTTTCAGAATCATTTGATTCATCAGCTTGGAATGGCGATTCCATCTCCAGACCCATCGAAGGCTAGGGCAAAGTAACTCAATCTTTCCAAGAGGTGTGTGGCACAACTTTTGAAAGAACCGCTCGGTGGCGAACTATTTGGTATTTATCCGTAGCACTTTTCACCGTAATTGTCCTAACGTTGGTCTCTGCATCCTTAAGCATACGAGAGTTTTCACAGACGAAAGCAGGCTGAGGCCCAGTAAACTTGGCATTTCCAATAGTTGGTCCTAGAGACTACAAAGAAAGTGTTCTTTAAAGTATTATTCCACTGTGGTTTCACCATTGTTTTCAGAACCCGAGCAGGGTTCTAGCATTAGCATAAGAATCCTGCCTGGTAGTTGAGATATCTGGGTGGGGTGTAAGTGCGGGGCTTCTGTCGGCCCGGCCATCGATTTGTTTACCTCCAGAGTTGGTAAGTGCATATTTCCGTCAGATGGGAAAAGTGTGGATCGTGCTTCAGATTTCATCCTGACACTTTTGAAATCACCACTATGTTGGTAATTGTTTGCCATTTCCATAGCGTTTTGCACCATAATAGTCATGAGGTCGGTCTCTGCATCCTGAAGCCTGTGATGCTTTTCGCAGAGAAACCACTGCTGAGGCCCAGGTAACTTCCTATTTCCCATATCTGGCACCGCAGCCTTGGAAGATAGGATTGTTTTCAGTATGATTTCCCCATCCTTTCACTAGTGCTTGAAGAACGGGAGCCCTTTTCAACCGTTAGCGTAAGAATCCTTCTTTAGAGAAGAGATATTTCTCTGGGGTGGCAAGTTCAGGGCCTCTGTCAGTCCTGGGTTTGTTGGACTAGCGCCAGACATGAGAAGTGTGCCTTTGTGGGACAGGTGAATAGTGCGGATCCTGTTTCAGTCTAAAGACTGAAACAGGATCCGCACTTTTCACTGTTCCTTTCAGAATCATTTGATTCATCAGCTTGGAATGGTGATTCCATCTCCAGACCAAACGAAGGCTAGGGCAAAGTAACTCAATCTTTCCAAGAGGTGTGTGGCA
This sequence comes from Lemur catta, assembly GCF_020740605.2. Taxonomy (NCBI): domain Eukaryota; kingdom Metazoa; phylum Chordata; class Mammalia; order Primates; family Lemuridae; genus Lemur; species Lemur catta. Next base: position 80,740,328 of record NC_059132.1, on the reverse strand, counting down.
CAACTTTTGAAAGAACCGCTAGGTGGAGAACTATTTGGTATTTTTCCGTAGCACTTTTCACCGCAGTTCTCCTAAAGTTGGTCTCTGCATCCTTAAGCATACGAGAGTTTTCACAGACGAAAGCAGGCTGAGGCCCAGTAAACTTGGCATTTCCAATAGTTGGTCCTAGAGACTACAAAGAAAGTGTTCTTTAAAGTATTATTCCACTGTGGTTTCACCATTGTTTTCAGAACCCGAGCAGGGTTTCTAGCATTAGCATAAGAATCCTGCCTGGTAGTTGAGATATCTGGGTGAGGTGTAAGTGCGGGGCTTCTGTCAGCCTGGCCATTGATTTGTTTACCTCCAGAGTTGGTAAGTGCATATATGCGTCAGATGGGAAAAGTGTGGATCGTGCTTCAGATTTCATCCTGACACTTTTGAAATCACCACTATGTTGGTAATTGTTTGCCATTTCCATAGCGTTTTGCATCGTAATAGTCATGAGGTCGGTCTCTGCATCCTGAAGCCTGTGATGCTTTTCGCAGAGAAACCCCTGCTGAGGCCCAGGTAACCTCCTATTTCCCATATCTTTCACCGCACCCTTGGAAGATAGGATTGTTTTCAGTATGATTTCACCATCCTTTCACCAGTGTTTGAATAACGGGAGCCCTTTTCAACCGTTAGCGTAAGAATCCTTCTTTAGAGAAGAGATATTTTTCTGGGGTGGCAAGTTCACGCCTTCTGTCAGTCCTGGGTTTGTTGGACTGGCGCCAGACATGAGAAGTGTGCCTTTGTGGGACAGGTGAATAGTGCGGATCCTGTTTCAGTCTAAAGACTGAAACAGGATCCGCACTTTTCACCGTTCCTTTCAGAATCATTTGATTCATCAGCTTGGAATGGCGATTCCATCTCCAGACCAAACGAAGGCTAGGGCAAAGTAACTCAATCTTTCCAAGAGGTGTGTGGCACAACTTTTGAAAGAACCGCTAGGTGGAGAACTATTTGGTATTTTTCCATAGCACTTTTCACCGCAGTTGTCCTAATGTTGGTCTCTGCATCCTTAAGCATACGAGAGTTTTCACAGACGAAAGCAGGCTGAGGCCCAGTAAACTTGGCATTTCCAATAGTTGGTCCTAGAGACTACAAAGAAAGTGTTCTTTAAAGTAATATTCCACTGTGGTTTCACCATTGTTTTCAGAACCCGAGCAGGGTTCTAGCATTAGCATAAGAATCCTGCCTGGTAGTTGAGATTTCTGGGTGGGGTGTAAGTGCGGGGCTTCATTCAGCCCGGCCATTGATTTGTTTACCTCCAGAGTTGGTAAGTGCATATTTGCGTCAGATGGGAAAAGTGTGGATCGTGCTTCAGATTTCATCCTGACACTTTTGAAATCACCACTATGTTGGTAATTGTTTCCCATTTCCATAGCGTTTTGCACCGTAATAGTCATGAGGTCGGTCTCTGCATCCTGAAGCCTATGATGCTTTTCGCAGAGAAACCTCTGCTGTGGCCTAGGTAACTTCCTATTTCCCATAGCTGGCACAGGAGCCTTGGAAGGTAGGATTTTTTTCAGTATTATTTCACCATCCTTTCACAATTGTTTCAAGAACAGGAGCCCTTTTCAACCGTTAGCGTAAGAATCCTTCTTAAGAGAAGAGATATTTTTCTGGGGTGGCAAGTGCAGGGCCTCTGTCAGTCCTGGGTTTGTTGGACTAGCGCCAGACATGAGAATTGCGCCCTTGTGGGACAGGTGAATAGTGCGGATCCTGTTTCAGTCTAAACACTGAAAAGGATCCGCACTTTTCACCGTTCCTTTCAGAATCATTTGATTCATCAGCGAGGAATGGTGATTAATTCGCCAGACCAATCGAAGGCTAGGCCAAAGTAACTCAATCTTTCCAAGAGCTGTGAGGCACAACTTTTGAAAGAACCGCTAGGTGGAGAACTATCTGGTATTTTTCCGTAGCCCTTTCACCGTAATTGTCCTAAGGTTGGTCCCTGCATCCTTAAGCATACGAGAGTTTTCACAGACGAAAGCAGGCTGAGGCCCTGTAAACTTGGCATTTCCAATATTTGGTCCTAGAGACTACAAAGAAAGTGTTCTTGAAAGTATTATTGCACTGTGGTTTCACCATTGTTTTCAGAACCTGAGCAGGGTACTAGCATTAGCATAAGAATCCTGCCTGGTAGTTGAGATTTCTGGGTGGGGTGTAAGTGCGGGGCTTCTGTCAGCCCGGCCATTGACTTGTTTACCTCCAGAGTTGGTAAGTGCATATTTGCGTGAGATGGGAAAAGTGTGGATCGTGCTTCAGATTTCATCCTGACACTTTTGAAATCACCACTATGTTGGTAATTGTTTGCCATTTCCATAGCGTTTTGCACCGTAATAGTCATGAGGTCGGTCTCTGCATCCTGAAGCCTGTGATGCTTTTCCCAGGGAAACCTCTTCTGAGGCCCAGGTAACTTCCTATTTCCCATAGCTGGCACTGGAGCCTTGGAAGATACGATTGTTTTCAGTATTATTTCACCCTCCTTTCACCAGTGTTTCAAGAACAGGAGCCCTTTTCAACCGTTAGCGTAAGAATGCTCCTTTGGAGATGAGATATTTTTCTGTGGTGGCAAGTGCAGGGCCTCTGTCAGTCCTGGGTTGGTTGGACTAGCGCCAGACATCAGAAGTGCGCCTTTGTGGGACAGGGGAATAGTGCAGATCCTGTTTCAGTCTAAAGACTGAAACAGGATCCGCACATTTCACCATTCCTTTCAGAATCATTTGATTCATCAGCTTGGAATGACGATTCCATCTCCAGACGAATCGAAGGCTAGGGCAAAGTAACTCAGTCTTTCCAAGAGGTGTGTGGAACAACTTTTGAAAGAACCGCTAGGTTGAGAACTATTTGGTATTTGTCCGTAGCACTTTTCCCCGTAATTGTCCTAACGTTGGTCTCTGCATCCTTAAGCATACGAGAGTTTTCACAGATGAAAGCAGGCTGAGGCCCAGTAAACTTGGCATTTCGAATAGTTGGTCCTAGAGAGTGCAAAGAAAGTGATCTTTAAACTATTATTCCACTGTGGTTTCACCATTGTTTTCAGAACCCGAGCAGGATTCTACCATTAGCATAAGAATCCTGCCTGGTAGTTGAGATTTCCGGGTGGGGTGTAATTGCGGGACTTCTGTCAGCCCGGCCTTTGATTTGTTTACCTCCAGAGTTGGTAAGTGCATATTTGCGTGAGACGGGAAAAGTGTGGATCGTGCTTCAGATTTCATCCTGACACTTTTGAAATCACCACTGTGTTGGTAATTGTTTGCCATTTCCATAGCGTTTTGCACCGTAATAGTCATGAGGTCGGTCTCTGCATCCTGAAGCCTATGATGCTTTTCGCAGGGAAACCTATGCTGAGGCCCAGGTAACTTCCTATTTCCCATAGCTGGCACTGGAGCCTTGGAAAATAGGATTGTTTTCAGTATTATTTCACCCTCCTTTCACCAGTGTTTCAAGAACGAGAGCCCTTTTCAACCCTTAGCATAAGAATCCTCCTTTGGAGATGAGATATTTTTCTGTGGTGGCAAGTGCAGGGCCTCTGTCAGTCCTGGGTTGGTTGGACTAGCGCCAGACATGAGAAGTGCGCCTTTGTGGGACAGGTGAATAGTGCGGATCCTGTTTCTGTCTAAAGACTGAAACAGGATCCGCACTTTTCACCGTTCCTTTCAGAATCATTTGATTCATCAGCTTGGAATGGCGATTCCATCTCCAGACCAATCGAACGCTAGGGCAAAGTAACTCAATCTTTCCAAGAGGTGTGTGGCACAACTTTTGAAAGAACCGCTAGGTGGAGAACTATTTGGTATTTTTCCGTAGCACTTTTCACTGTAATTGTCCTAACGTTGGTCTCTGCATCCTTAGGCATACGAGAGTTTTCACAGACGAAAGCAGGCTGAGGCCCAGTAAACTTGGCATTTCCAATAGTTGGTCCTAGAGACTACAAAGAAAGTGTTCTTTAAAGTATTATTCCACTGTGGTTTCACCATTGTTTTCAGAACCCGAGCAGGATTCTCACATTAGCATAAGAATGCTGCCTGGTCGTTGAGATTTCTTGGTGGGGTGTAAGTGCCGGGCTTCTGTCAGCCCGGCCATTGATTTGTTTACCTCCAGAGTTGGTAATTGCATATTTGCGTCAGATGGGAAAAGTGTGGATCGTGCTTCCGATTTCATCCTGACACTTTTGAAATCACCATTATATTGGTAATTGTTTGCCATTTCCATAGCGTTTTGCGCCGTAATAGTCATGAGGTCGGTCTCTGCATCCTGAAGGCTGTGATGCTTTTCGCAGAGAAAACCCTGCTGAGGCCCAGGTAACTTACTATTTCCCATATCTGGCACCGCAGCCTTGGAAGATAGGATTGTTTTCAGTATGATTTCACCCTCCTTTCACCAGTGTTTCAAGAACAGGAGCCCATTTCAACCGTTAGCATAAGAATCCTTCTTTAGAGAAGAGATATTTTTCTGGGGTTGCAAGTTCAGAGCCTCTGTCAGTCCTGGGTTTGTTGGACTAGCGCCAGACATGAGAAGTGCGCCTTTGTGGGACAGGTGAATAGTGCGGATCCTGTTTCAGTCTAAAGACTGAAACAGGATCCGCACTTTTCACCGTTCCTTTCAGAATCATTGGATTCATCAGCTTGGAATGGCGATTCCATCTCCAGACCAATCGAAGGCTACGAAAAAGTAACTCAATCTTTCCAAGAGGTGTGTGGCACAACTTTTGAAAGAACCGCTAGGTGGAGAACTATTTGGTATTTTTCCATAGCACCTTTCACCGCAGTTGTCCTAAAGTTGGTCTCTGCATCCTTAAGCATACGAGAGTTTTCCCAGACGAAAGCA